>NW_019524576.1:64872-119477 GCF_002814215.2 Seriola lalandi dorsalis | reverse complement strand
AAAACCCTCTATATTTATTCTTGCAGCAACTTGTCCTTTAGATTGTGGATGGATTTATGGTCATTTTTCCTGCTGTATGATAGAGCGCCTCCTCTGACAGCTTCATAACACAGAGACATTATCTCGAAAAAAAAAATCATGCTTAATTATTGTGTGGTGTGTAGGAAGGAATAACATTTGAAAGAGTTTATAATGGCATTGGTCCGTCACTTTGCTCTGGACAAGCTGTGGACGATCTGATGATCTTATATCGCGGATGATCTTTCTTTGGCATGTGATCTACTCTTCAGATGTATTGTACAGATCATGTAAATAAAAGTTTCTATATTTAGATATTTAATTTGTAAAGTGCAACCTCTGCTAACCAGACCATGTTAAATGTTAAACAGCTAGCTTGCGGTAGCTGGAGATAGCAGTCCTTGTTCTGCTCTGCAGCCTCAGAGAGTTTGGTGTAAAGCCACATAAACCCATTCTCCAGCTGAGCGGAACCAGAACCACCGTCACCAGCTGCAGTCCAAGTTGTGGAGTCAAAATGAATACTCCAAACTAAGCAACTGTGATTGTGATACTGTGATTGGTTGTGAGACAGTTTGTAAACAGAAGACAGGATTGTGAGAGAAGTAGCGGATTCTACCCAAAATCATATGATCTTCTAGCAAGATCACCCGCCCCTACTCTGGACTGAAATATTTCAATAGCTATTGGATGTCTTATTTAGGGATGCCACGATCATGTTTTTTTGCCGCCAATAATGATCATCTATGAGTGAAATCCGCCGATCAACGGCCGATACCGATCATTTTTGACATGCATTGCAAATGGCGTGTGTTATATCAGTCTCACACACTTTGATAAAGTTCCACACGGTTTTGTTTTGGTGGCCTGTTGCACGCTGGAGCAGTGAACAAGGTGGGAGGCGGGGCTACACTACACAGGTGATCAGTTTTAAGGTGATCAGTGACCGATCATGTATTTTTAATGATATATATAATGATATATCTCAGCATCTGATGGATGGAAACACAAACATTAATGTCCCCCCCACAGGATGAAATGTAATAACTTTAGAGATACTCAGATGTTTTAAATTCACTTGTGAAATAAATAAGTGTAATTATTAACGGTTGACTTAAAATGAATTGATAATTATGCGTTTCATTTGCTACTGACTTTGTGTTCATCCAGCACAACTAGTTTTTTTGAGTTGAGACTATGAAAGGGAGAGAGAGCTGTCGCTCTGCAACCTTTGTGTGAAAACACCAACAAATGTGTGTGTTTGTGAACCAATATGATGATGATCAAATTAAAGTCATCCAGAGAACAAGACCCTGTTAAAGCTCATCACATGAGCTGTAGGTACAGCCACTTTTTAGCCTTTATTTTTTATTTTTGGCAAATTGGCACCATTAAAAGAACACCAAGCTACCTGTTAGCAGCTCTTGTGTGCAACTGTCACTGCTTTACTCTGACACTGAAGAAAACCTAACAACCTGATGATTCCCAGGCAGGATCTGAAGTGTCTTTTTTTCTATGATTTCTAACGTTTTTGTGCGATGGATAGGACGATGAATGATGTCAGTGTGTGTTTCATGTCTTTGTGTTCAGATCTGACTTCACACAGTATCCCTGCCTCACATCTCTCCCTCCACTCCTCCTCTGCCTCCTGACTTTGTCTTTTGACTTTGTCCTGCTGAACGTCCTTGTCTGTCAGAAAATCCAGAGCAATGAGTTAGACTACAGGGGAGCTCAGTGAATTTTGAATGTTTGAATTCGGTCTAAATGGGTCTCGGTTTTGTTAAATGCTATTTGACCCATATCTTCTTTCAAGAGCTGCATGAACAGGTAGATGTGATTAGTTTTTCTTCAATAACATTATGTTTGGCTCTGATTAAGCTTCACATCAGTAATAAGTTGGGCAGGTAATCGTCCTTCACATATGAAAACCCAATAAAGCAGGAGTGGTGACCATTGACCCCCTATATTTAATACTGGTTCGGTCTCAGGAGAGGGAGTGAAAAGTGGAGAGGCTGGTTCAGGCAGCTGTGATAGAAAATATGCAGCAAAAAACACAAGACAACTATCTGCTGATTGCACTGAATTACAGTTTTAAGCTGCAGTTTGACTTGTAATTTGGCCGCAGCCCAAATTTAGTCGGTTTTCTTGTGCGTCAGCAAATGATTCTGAAATGTCAGCCTCGGTTATCTCTTGGCTGCAGCTTCTCTCCACACATGTTCCCCCTCATGCAGCACCTTCCTCTTAGGAGAAAGGAATGTGCATTAGGGAACTGATTTGACCATGTGTGTACTCTCAGTTCAGACATATGGAGGAGGGATTCTTGTGCCATGGAGTAATTACTTTCAGAGCGGTGATCTGGTGTTTGTTCATGCTGCACATGGAGCTCTGCGTCCTTTACTGCTCAGCCAAAGGAAAAGAAAACACCTAGTCTGTTCACCCACAACAAAACTTTTTAACAAAGCTCTCTCATGTCAAGGTGAGATTGGTTTGGCACTGAGCAGAGAGAAACATTTCGCGGTTGCCTGCAGTACATATTTTATTATGATGTAGCGTTTGGAAAATGGGAAACAGTCGAGGGGCAATGGAAAAATGATTCAGATGGCTTTTATTTTTTGCAGGAAGATTTATTTTGAAATAACTAAGAAATGTTTCCCCAGAGAAATAAATGAGCAGGATGTGCTCTACCCTTGGAGATCCACATTAAGACACTTTTGTCCTTATTATTTTTTATTAGCCCAGAACACAAAAACAAAGCTTGAATTTTTCCTTATTTTCTTCAAAACACCTCTGCAACCCATAATGTCAAAACAAAGACTCAATGCAGAAAGTTTCTTTGGAGTGTGGTGAAGTGACTTGAAGCTCTTAGTTTCTTCTGTTCATGAGTTATGTCTGTTCTTTTATGCAGCATTCATGGACGTTTTTTTTCTTTTTTGCCAGGAATTGACTTTTTTCATCCTGCCTGTGTATTCCTGATATCTGTCAACATGATCTGCATCATGGCAGGTCCTGGGGGCAGCTGGTAGCCTCAGCTGCACTGAAATATAAATATTTCTTAATGGCCATATGTTTCTTTTTTTTTCTGTCACTACAATAAACTTTAGACCAGAAGTTTGTCCAATAGGAGTGTCCGATTGTCCGACTCTAGACGTCACCAGCAGAGATGGTAGATGAGAATCAAACGGTGGGTGTGTGTGTGTGTGTGTGTGTGTGTGTGTGTGTGTGGGAACAACCACCCTGGTCAGACACATCAGCAAAGGCAGCCCAACAGTGTCCTGAGATTGCGTTTGCAGTGTGTGGACCACTTGAATAGTGGAGAGTACATTACTGGTGATCCCCTTGTCTTATTACATATTTGTTCTTTGCACTGAGTAACCTTAAAGGAGCTATATGTAAGTTTTGCTATTGCTACATAGTTAATGTTAGCATTAGCTACCATTTACTTACCAGTCTAGAAGAAACTTCATTCCTTTACTCACCAACAGCTGTATCCAGAGGTGGAAACAAACACCAATGTTAACTCTTATCTCTATCACTTCTCTTCTTCCACTGAAGTTAGCATGCTAACCAGCTAGCCCCAGCACATTCCAGCCCGTCTTGTCACTTTCTGATGGCGACTCACTGTAGCCTCCAACCTGTCCTGAAGATGTAGCTGCTCAAAGGACGTATTATAACCTCTTTTATGATAAACACAGTGTCACATTTGTCTATGTACAGACTTTACATAACTGCAGTTGTACATTTTTAAAGGCACGTTAAGTACTCAGTTGTCTTCATCAGTGTCTGGTGGCCATTAGAGAGGAGGACTTGGACTGTTTGAAGCGTTGGCATTAAACACATGCCAGAGAACAGGGCATGACATTTTGTTCCGAGAAACTAATTTTCCAGTCCAGACTGGAAAATGGTTTTTACAAACAGAAACCTTATTATTAAGTAACTTCTGAGTGATTTATATGAATCTGTGTTTTGATGATTTCAGCTGTGGAGCAGACAGAAAGCTGAGGTGTGCTGCTAACTGTGAGTTATATGAAGATGTGTGGCTCAAATTGGATGTTCATGTGCTCATGCTCTCAATGTTGCTGTCACTCACACACACAAACATACATGTTTATGTATGCTGACAACTATACAAATTACGGACTATGCATAAGCATGCAGGGGGTACACACAGCCCAGGACGACCACATGTCCCTGCACACCAGTTAGCCAGTCCAAAGCCTGTCAGCAGAAGACGGTCCGATTGGCTGCTGTCACACTTCAGCGACTCAATTGACATGTGGTGGCACACAGGTCACTTTGCAGAGAGAGAGAGAACACACACATACAGTCACAAGACAGTGGATGACAGCTGGCACCACTGACAGGATATAAAGACATTCCTTCCCCATAATCTTTGGAGTGTGTATATATATATATATATATATATATATATATACATACTGTATATGTTGTGTCTCACTCTAGATACATTTTGTACAAATCCAACTCTCTGTATTGAACCCAATGAATAAAGGTTGGAGGAGAGAACAAAGATGCATGTCTCTACTGGTCTCACGGTCCCAGCAGATGTTTTAGGTTTCTCATTAAAGCTAACCACGAGTTAGTGGAGTGCAACTCAGCATGTTTTCAGTAGTATTGTTTTAAAGGCTATTGGCTGATTGTCCTGATGACGCTCATTATCACTCAGCTCTTTATTGTCTTTTATGAGAAAATGATCCCTGATAATGTCATTAGGGTCATTTAGTGTGCACACTACGAATTCTTTATATAGTTTATTTTACAAACTGGTGCCGTTGATTTAGGAAGACATGGTTGTGTGCCAGGCCTAATAAGAGACACTATCAAGTTGTATTATGGGAGTTGTAGGATCCTGCATTTTCCGTGCTTGACCCATACTACGGAATAAAAGTGAGAAAAGCTTGTACTCTGCTGCTTTGAATTTAGCCAGATTGGTCTTTTTTTCAGCCATGCTAAAGATGTGGGTGTAGGGATGGCAATGTCTGTCTGTCGGTCAGTTTGTTGGTTGGACCTCCGCTGTGGTGGCACAGCAGGTGCAATACCTGTCTGAAGAAACAGGAGCAGCTAGCCAGATGATACTGGTCGGCTATTTATGAGGGTGATGGCTTGAGGGAAGAAGCTGCTCCTCTGTCTGGTGGTTTTGGTATGCAGGGTTCTGTAGCACCTGCCTGAGGGGAGGGGTTGAAAAAGAATGAGTCCAGGGTGTGAGGAATCAGTAATGATTTTCACTGCCTGTTTTCTGGTTTGTGAAGAGACCAAGTCCGGGAGGGTTATTGGGGAGAACCAATGATTTGTTGTGCTGTCCTCACAGTTCTCTAGAGTACTTTCACAGTATTAATATAGAACCTAGACCTGATCTATAATCAAACAACACATGGACAGAGACCTTTAGACTGTATGGACCTTTAAAGTAAAGTAAGTATAGTTGTGATGGATTGTGTATGACTTAGATAATGGTGTGAGGTTAGATGAGGTCTTGGAGCACAGTGGGAAACTGGTGGGCACCAAAGCTGAGCTAGCTGAGGTGAAGTGGTGTAACACTAGTGATTGACAGTGATTGGCTGTTTGGATTCTGATGCTGGGAATAAAGTTCAGCATCAGAGTAAAGTTTGTGAGGGAAGTTCAGTGCATTTAAAGAATGTAAGATTTTCAACATAGAGAAAATGTTGCCATAAGTAGTAAAACCTTTAGAAAATGTTCCTTTTGAACATGTAACCCTTGTCTTCTCTGTTCATTAGCAACATTTAAGTTTCCCCACTAAGGCAATGTTTATCCCTAACTGATTTATTCTGTCTCAAATGTCTATGTTGTCATTTGATCCAGTGGATCCTCTCAGAGGAAAAAGTTTCTGTCAGGAGATCAGGACAGAGGACCACTCACATACCTCACTTACAGCAAGAGCAGTGTCAGGTTTCTTCTGTATAAAGGATGGCTGTGGAAATCATTAGGTACGCACGTATTCACAGGGCAGTACTGAAATACATAAATCAGTCTACACTATACATGGACATGTATAGGGTGGAGTTCATATGGTATGCTTGCCAGTGGTGTGTGGTGACTTGATAGGTAAGAAGAGCCAGAAAACCAACAACCTCCTCCCCCAAGATTACACTGTAATTCCCCCTGACTCCCAGCTAATCCAAAAATTGACAAAGAGGTTGGGCGTGTGCAGCTGAGACTTCGGTGCATGACGGTTTGTGACAAGCATACACTCAACCACCTGTCACTCAAAGAAGCCACGCCCTCAATTACACATAACTTTAAGCCTTAATAAAATGTAAACAGGCGAGTGATATAAACAGTTGTCATGAAGGAGGAAATTAGCTTTAGACACCATAACTGTTTTTGTACCAGGCTGTAAACATGTTTATTTCTGCTGTAAAGTTGGACATTTTAACATGGGAGTCTATGGGGACTGACTCACTGTTGGAGCTTGACTCTAGCGGTCATTAGAGGAACTGCAGCTTTTGATACTTCAGCGTTAGTTTCATTTTTCAGCTCCAGAGGTTGATGGTTCGATTATCCATAATGTCCTGAAAATGCTGCTCCCCTCTCCGCTTGACAAGTCTTTGTAAATGAGACATGGTCACACCCACGATAAGGAAAGAAATGCTGGCACTCAAGCTAGTTTCCAGAGACATTAAACCTGCTGCAGCCACAGGAGTGCAGTAAATTACAAATGCAAACAGGCAACATCAGATTCTTTATGGGACAGAACGAGATATTATTTCCACTTCGGTATCATTCTGATTTATCTCGATTTTTTATTTTAACTGGTCAAACACTGCTTGCCGTGCTTTCCCTTACAGCACTGCACTGATGCTCACCAATGCATTTGCTTGTCCACGTGTATAACTGTCTACATGCGTCATTTCCAGCTATATGAACATTCATTCCTCTGTGTTTGTGTGTATGCGTGTGTGTGTGTGTGTGTGTGTGTGTGCTGGTATCACATCTGTTCATATTACTGCAGCTATTCTACAATTGACTGATGTATTAATTTGCCTCAGGCATGTTTGCCCTTGGGCTGCTACAGAACATACAGCAACATTATTGCTCCTTTCATTCCTTTCTCCGCACAGCCTTTCATATGTTAGTACCATGTCTTTCTGTGTTGAATGTCTGCAAAAGAGTAGTTGTGGGCATAGGGGGGATGTCATAGGCTTGGTGCAAAGCTGGGTGGAAAGGTGCAACAAATGGTCACGATGAATGAGCCAGCACAAGGTGAGGTGATGGTATATCGGTGAAAAATGTGTTTATCATCTCGCATTCATGAATACATTCAACGAATGTGCAAGGACTGACTGAATGTTCAATGTCACTGTTCAATTATATGAATCCATTAGTAATCTACAGCGCTTAATCCAAAATCACAGCAACTGTAGAATAATACTGAAAAATTTAAATATAAATAAACACTTTTATACAGATGAACTTCACAATTAGTAAATCTATTTAGATTTGTCTTAGAAATACAGTACTGCTAATACTGGAACAGTTAAAGGACTAGTTCAACACTTAGTGAGATGAGAAGACTGCGTGGAGTGATGGGGTGCGTGAGGGCAAAATGGAGTCGGTGGTTCTCAAACATCTTCATTCACAGCTTTAAATGCTACGTAGCTACGTAGCAATAGCAAAACTAACATATAGCTCCTTTAAAAACTGTGATGGACAATTTTTTGTTATTTCTCCACATTATAACTGAATGATTCATCAGTTGATTTAAAAATGGATTATTAATTATCTGTTGTTTGCGGTGTGTGGGTGATTCTTCCCCATGAACATAAACCTTTACCCTCAGCAGCCTGAAATCTTACAGCCACAGCACTAATGATGCCTTCTTCCTTCCTGTTTAAAACTCAAACTTTAAATAGACATTTTCCAAAGAAAGTAAGAGGAGATCTTTCTTCCTCACCTCCTCTTCCTTTCGCTGCTTAATGAACGGGCTCCCTGGGGCCTGATACGGCAGGAGCTACAACTTGAATGTGGAAAAAGTTCACAACCCGACTTGGCTGCAGAGTTTTTGCAAGATACTTTGGATTTTGGTCAGAAGGCAAAATTGGAAACTCGAGATAAAGTTGTATGCCAGCGAATCTGTGTGTTTTCTTAGGAGGAATAATCAAATGTCATTTTTGGTGTTCCTGTGTTCTCATTATTGTCTTTGTAGAAACATCGAATGGTATCAGGCTCTGATCTTGGATAGCTCGACTCATTTACGTCTCATGTTTCGAGTGTTTTCATCATCCTCAGACTCAAGCAGATCGGAAAATGAAGTGAGTCGTGGCTGATTGCGTTCTCCGTCCTGATACATCACTTTGCTTTTGTTGCGTTGCTGTTGCATTTCTTTTATCCTTCTTACATCTGTCCACCCGTGCTCGTCTTTGTTCGTCTGAAAGAGAGAGAGAAAGAAGATCTGACTGGTTTCATTAACGTCCTCTCCCAGCTGACAAGGCTGCTGTTGACAGCTGAGGGACACACACGCGTGCGCGCACACACACACACACACACACACACACACACACGCTCCATTTCTCCCACTCAATATGCTGAGATGTTTAGATTTACTTTTGCCTTATTTCTTCTCATCTCTTCCCCATTTCTCCTTTTTCTTCACTCTCTTTCTCTTTTCTTCAGAAATCATATTTGTTTTCTTGTCGTTTGGCTCAACTAAAACTCAAGACCAGTGTTTCCAGATTCATCCATGAGGAGATCATTTTGTATTTAGGTGTTAAAAAGTGTATGAAAGGACACAACTGAGAGGAAAATGTCTCAACAAATCTTATATTGGTGGACATAAAGTTTGTACAGATTTACAAGTTCTCAAGACAGTGTCCATCCTAATGGCTTTGGTGATCTTTTGACTTTCTGTCTCAGTCCAACAACAGGTTGATATTTTTGATCTGAGTGATACATCTCAACCCCTGGACTGAAATTTGGTTCGGACATTGATGTTCCCCTCAGGATGAAACTGGGGTAACACTTGGAATTATCTCTTCAACCAGTGTCATCATCTGATGGTTTATTTGTCAGTACTTACTCAAAGGAGGCCTGGGGCGATATTCAATAATGTCAAATATCGCAAGATTTCCTGCCATATGCAATTTATTTCATATTATCAATATCAATTTTTTTTTTGTTCAGTTTTGCACAGTCTGTCCTGCTACAGTATGGAGGAGCAGGGATGTCACAGGAAAAGTAATGAAGCATGTCCTTAATTTCATATTTTAATAGAAATTATAAACTGTCATTGTAAAAAGAATTTATAAAATGAATTAATGAATCCATCAAGAAATACTTCAGATTTTAAAATGGCTTTATTAAAACTGCATAAGACACTCATTAAATACACCATTTATGAATACATTCATGAATAAATAATAGAATTTGAAAAACTATTGGAAAAGCCATTTTATAAATGGGAATACCTGGATTCCCTCTTCAATTTCCAGTTCCTTTTTCAGGCCTCCTTTCCTTTCCCTATCAGCTTATTGATTTATTCATTTATAAATTCTTTTTACAATTCCTATTTTTAATGCCTATTAAATATGAAATTAAGGAAATGCTTTATTACTTTTCCTGTGACATCCCTGCTCCTCCGTAGAGCAGAGTCTGAAATAAAACTTTGAACAGCTGTTTAGTGTCACTTATATGTGAAACATAAAATACAATAATGTATTTATATATCATAAAACAAACAGCTGGCTCTTATGACACCATTATTTATAACAATATAATTATCCCTGCAGACGCACAGCTGACCACAAACATCATTAGATGTTGATATTTGGTTGAATGTAGGTTGTGATGTGGCATGACTAAATTTCAATTTCAGATCTTCTAATGTCAAAGTTAATTTGATGTAGAATAACTGTCGACAGCTGACAGCTGATATTTTGTCAGTTTGAAGTTGACTTGGTAAGTAACTAAAACTCAGTGCCTTCCAAAAGTCTTGTGCCAACGCCATCTTGAAACACCAACATTCTTGTCAAGAGCAAAAGCCAATGTCAAGTAGCCCACGTTGGATTTTGACATCGACTTGATTTTCATTTACCAACCAAAATGTAACATCTGTCTGACGTTCGAGTCGTTAGAGTCCAACGGCTTTTTGTTGTTATAAAATACAACGATATGATTACATATAAATATTGCAACAATATTGTCTATATCTGTATCGAGACATTATGTGGCCCAAGCCTGGCTCAGAGCTACACTGTGCATTGGTTCAGGTGAAGCTGCAGTGACATTGTCAGCTGAGCTAGTTTTGTTCAAGTCAAAATGGATGCCAAGAAAATTTTTTACTGGTGTTGAATCCCAAACAGCAAAGTGGGGTTTTATTAAATTTGATGTAATGTTGTTTCCTTTACTTTGGACTCTCCAGTTCTGCCCTTTCCTTAAAGGTCAGTGCTGTCAACACAGTTTTAAGTTGGTCAACGACCAAGATGAACTCGATTCTGAAAACACTGAATAAATTAACATCATCTGTTCAATTGAAATTAACTGATTTCAGTCCAAAGTGTGGCTGTTTTAAATACTGTTGTGACTATTCTCTGTCTCTAACACACACACACACACACACACACACACACACACACACACACACAGAGAGAGAACGAGAGAGAGAGTGAGAGATACTGTGTCTTCCATGTTGGAGCATGCCTATTAGTGAATGGTTGATACCCATTTACACGCATGATGTCTCCGTCTCAGGGGATTCTGTATCTCTCAGAAGGAATTAAAGTTTGTTAACTGATTGTTCTCTGAGTCTGTGGATCTTCTTTGATCCAGTTGGAGATAAATTCTTTGCTTGAGCAGAGATTGTGTGTGTGTGTGTGTGTGTGTGTGTGTGTGTGTGTGTGTGTGTGTGTGTGTGTGTGGCTCTGTTTGTGGGTAGATGTTGTGTGTGTACTCGTGCGTGTTTGCCAGTTCAGACAGAGATCTCCTGACCTCCTAATTTTCAAACGTAATTCCAGCTTTGATGACTCCATTAAATCAATCTCCACTACCGGCTCCTTCTAACTACAGTGTGTAACATCTGCTCACAGCTGGCAGATGCCCTGATGCCAACTTCTAAACATTCATAGTGTTATACCTTCTTTTGATTCTATTTATTAATCAGTAAACAACATTATATATTTGTTTCTTTCATTTTCTGCCCTTTGTTTTGCCGTGACACTGGCGACAGTCCGGGCAGGAGCTATTATGTTTTCAGACTTTCTGTTCTTTCGTCTCATTCTTATAAACCTGATATCTCAGTAACACTTTGAGGATTTCTACACATTTGGCACAAATGTTCACTTGGACTCGAGGTTGAACTGATTAGATTCTGGTGGTCAAAAGTCAAAGGTCAAGGTCAATGTGATCTCACAAAACACCTTTTTGACCATAACTCACAAATTCACACACTAATTATGACACAATTTAATTCAGATGTCTATATGGATAAAAAGAAATGATGACAATGAAGCTGCACTTAGTGTTTAGTGGGAATTAGCAGATGTTAGCATGCTGATGTTGCTTTCACACAATGTCAGGACAGCGAGAGGGGAAAAACAGGAAAAACACCTCTTATTCCAACTTGGGAGTGTTCACATGTTTTTCCACAGTGTTAGCCTGAGTGCTAACCTCGTCATCACACCAGATAATTAGTCTTAATTAAACACCTTTGTTGAATCCTGTATGTGAAGCCGTTCATTAACCAAGTGAACCCAGATACAAGCTGTGTATAGCTCCTAGAGAATGAGCTGATTGTGTTAATGTTAAGACTGGATTTTATTTTGATTTAACAGTTTGTTGACACGTCTGTAGTTCTTCTCCCCAAGTGGGAGATATCATCACATGACAGGCTCCTACATGTCTTAGTTTTTTTCTCCTACACTAGAAACTGACAAAAATGTGCCCCTTTAACCAGATCGCCATCAAAATGTGCTGGTTCATGCCCCATCCCTGCACCATGTCTGCTGACGTCACCCACAGGTTTCTGACAAGCAGTTTTGAAGAGTGAGCTGCTCCACCATCGCCATCTTGGCAGTGTCTGACTCCACCCTTAACTCCAGGCTAATCCGAAACTGGACAAAAAGGCGGGGTGTGTGTGGAGCTGAGACTTTGGTGCATGTCGGTTTGTGGCAAGCATACGCTCACCCACCTGTCACTCAAAGAAGCCTCAACTACACAGAACTTTAAGCTTTAATAAAATGTAATCAGGTGAGTTATATAAACAGGTGTCATGGAGGAAATTAGCTCTAGAGACCATAACTGGTTTTGTACCAGGCTGTAAACATGTTTATTTCTGCTGTAGTCTATGGAGATTGACTCACTGTTGGAGCCAGACTCTAGTGGTCATTAGAGGAACTGCAGTTTTTGGCACTTCAATATTGGCTTCATTTTTCAGCCTTGGAGGTTGATGCTTGGTGGTTTAACAAATATGTGCATGTTTGGCGGCGGTGTCACGTACTGATTAAGTTAAGTTTTATTTCAGACTTCAGCAGAATGATCTGCTGTGCTTCAGCTTCAGAGATGCTCAGCTGCAACTACTGATCAATGAAAGAGCTTCATTACTGAAAGACTATTTGATTCAGAAAACAGCAATGTTACCACCACGCTGCTGAGAAATGTAGTTTCACTAGTAACACGCTATTGCCCAACACTGGTTTTAACTCACAACCATCACCTTCTACTATTAGTTATGAGTAGTTACTTGTTACGACCTGCAGTCAGCTCTTTATTGTCTAAACCATGGTCACCCCCTCAATTAAATGAGCATGTGACCAAAAGGAAAGAAACTGAGGGTCAGCTGAGGTTGGTTGGGGTTTACCTTGCATTGTCATCAGTGTGGTATGTGTGTGTGGTGAGACTGTAAAAAGCACTCACATCTGTAGTTAGTTGGCTTAACAGTTCTAATCATGACACAAGTAGACAAACAGGTGTTGACTGTGTCTCAGTGCAACAGTAGTTCAGCAAAGACGACACAACCCAACACCAAATACACCTGTTTCTCTGAGGTGAGCGATAGGCCCCGCCCACTACCAGTCAACCGCAAAGACAGAAGGAAAGTGATAATGTCTAATAACGGTCAACCTAATGTAGTCTGTGAGCTTTAATGGGAAAGTGAAAGTGACGACGAGAACCCAACAAATATTCAGAGTTTCATTCCTCAGATTTTACTGGATCGTCAATCGGAGACAGATTCAAGCTAATGTCACTGTCCTTAGGAATCAACAAGTTGTTTAAGTTTGTATCAGTCATGTACTCCTCTTCAGGAGCTGTTTGTGGGAGCTTGTTTTTGCACTTGCATGCTGTGGCAAAATATAGTCCACTGGCAGACTGACATGCATTTTGTGTCCTGTGTAATTATAGATTACATCACACACTGTAACACTATCCTGGCTCAAATACACTGTCAGTAAATTATCATTCGCAGAATCAGCAACTTCTCTTCTTCAGTTTCTATCTTCTATCTGTGCACATTCATTTTAGTTAACATGAGTTTTATCATGGTGTTTTTTCCTCTACTATTGTCCGTCTTGTCTCTTTAAACAGATTGATAAAGGTCTTTGTAGATAAGATGGTGTAATGAGACAGTTTTCTGCCCGCAGACGTCCTCGCCCCTCCTCTTCCTCTTCTCCTGAGGCGAGCTGACTGCAGCACCTGCTGCGTGTCTCGACCTAATGCTGCATACCTCCCCTGCCGCCCTCAGCGTGAAGAGAAGAAGGGATATTAAAAAGAAAGGAGAGGAAAAAAGAAGAAGAGGTGGAGAGCTGTCAGGGTGTCAGACACCTGGCCTGCGGGGGCGGAGCGGAGGTTATTAGGGGAATATGAGTGTAGGACTCTCTCTCAGAGATTCAATTGACTTCTTGAGGAAACCAGACATGATGATATCCTTCTGGCAGTTTTCTCCATCTCCACACAGGATCTCTGCAGCTCAGAGAGACCATCAGGTTCTTGGTCTCCTCTCTTCTTCCCTGACGTCTCAGTTGGTCCAGGTCCAGCTCTAGAAGAGTCCTGGTGGTTCCAGACTTCTTCATGTCAGAATGATGGAGACCACTGTTCTTCTCAGGAACCTTCAATGCAGCAGAAATGTTTTGGAGCCTGGACACAGTCCTGTCTCTGAGCTCTGCAGCAGCTCCTTCCTCCTCATGGTTTCTGCTCTGATGATTGTCAGCTGTGAGACCTGATATAGACAGGTGTGTGTCTTTACACATCATGTCCAATCAGCTGAGTTTACCACAGGTGGACTCCAGTCAAGGTGTAGAAACATCTCAGAGATGATCCAGAGAGATGGAGGAACCTGAAGAGTAAAGGGACTATGACTTTCCCATTCACTTGAATAGGAAAGTGGTATGTGTGTGTCATTTTTCTTTCTGAGAGAAAAGATAAAATGCTTCTTTAACTCAGACTCTGAAACACAAAGTTGTTAAAGGAAATGTGATTCTTATCTCTGCAAAAAGCCCTGTGTGTGTGTGTGTGTGTGTGTGTGTGTGTACCACTAATCCACTCGCTTGTGTTTAAAAGAAGTGGTTTCACAGTATTTATTCTGCAGGTTAAAGATCACGACATGCAGTCAAAACACAAGAAAACTAAATCACAACATCATCACATGAAACAGTTCAGTGTGTTTTAGTGTCTCCAGCTGTATGGATCTCTCTCTCTCTCTCTCTCTCTCTATCTCTCTCTCTCTCTCTCTCTCTCTCTCTCTCTCTGTGTTGACCTTTTTCATGGCCTGGCTGTGTGTTTGCTGTAAAGACACGTTAAAGGCAGCAGAGTATCAATGACACACACTCGTGTTGACACATTCACACTTAGCTACACTAAACTCAATACGCCTGGAAGCTAATTAGCAATGCTCAGCTAAATCAAGCGCTAACAAAGAGGAGGATGCTGCTGAGAAAATACTTACACTTTAATATTTAGTTACTTGTGTATTTGTTTCTGTGATAATAGCTCTGATTCAAATATCAGGACTCGTGATCACATGATCAGACAAAAGTGTATCCAGATGATCTAAACCACCATATTTGAATGTCTCGCTCTCACACACACACACACACACACACACACACACACACACACACACCGCCCTAAACATCTTATCAATTTATGCAACCCCCCACCTTAATGCACAACCAGCCACTTAATGCACAGTACAGATTCAATAATGAATAAAAGAAGCATTCATTCACAAACTCAACCAGGAGACGTTTAAAGCTTTATGTTCACATCATAAAGTAACAGCAGGCGTCATGAATCGAACACATGACCTACAAACTTCATTTTGCATACTTCCTTATTGTTTAAAACTGGGCCAAATGTTCATTATACAATGTTAGCTAAAAGAATAACAAGCCAGTATCAGACCTGCAGAGGCTACAAACAATCACAATCTCATCTATTCTAGTAACTTAACCTAATAGTAACCTCTCTGGGTGCTGTCCAAGTTGCTTATTTCCTGTGTGTAAACAATTACAATAAACCAGCGACTCCAGTGAACTGATCAACTGAATATATCCACATCAAAAACTCCACACAGTAAAGCCACAGAGAGAGAATGTGGCGTGTATTTCACTCACCCTATTTGAAGAGGAAGGCCATGCTCCTGTCTTTCATGGTGGTGAAATGGTCAAGAACCATGTCGTAAAATTTCCCACTGGCCTTTAGGTCTTCCACAAAGACAGAATCAATTGATATTTTGCCCAAGTTGACAAGCCTGTCCTATCCACATGCGTTCCTCTGATAAATGTCCTGTAGGTCATCCTCAATAAGACGCTGTACCAGCTCTCCCGGTGGCTTGTGAAACAACTTGTTGTTGTACAGTCTGTGCGGCTCATTCCTTAACCTCTGCGCATCAAAGAATGGATACGTCGTCTTGATCAGCTGAGCCGATTCACTGCTGGGAAAAGCAGCGGACCCTCAGAAAAATGCAAATCATGTGGGATCCATTGCCCGAAAAAAGCTCAGTTGCTCCATGTCTGCAAATCTTTGAGTCATATGCATTACTATGCCTTCAACAATCTGAGAGTAAAGACGTCGGAAAGAAGCAACTGATTCCTTGTCTCCATCTTTGTGCTGGTTGACCCCCTTCTCCAGGTCCTCCCAACGTCATCGCCGCGGCCAGGCGTTTTATCATAAATCCCATCAAACATCTCATCTGTTCTTGTGGCTTTGAGAGCGCTGAGAGTGCTCTGGATCCGATCCTGGCATTTTTTGATGTCCACCATTTTACTTTGCAGAACTCGAAAGAGTGGTTCCATGAGGTCGAAAATTGACTGGAAGATGCCGAGCAGGAAGGTAAAATCTAAATCTTCACGTTTTTGCTCTAAGGCTGCACTCAGTCCAATGGTCTCTTTGTCCCATCCCGGCTCTGTTATTATCTTAGCGACAGGGAGCGACCTGCGTCCTTCATGGATGGCATGTACTAGGCGGCTTTCGAAGTTCCACCTCACAGCAGAACCCCCTGGTGCACGCACAGCCCTGTCAACTTCACACAGTGATGCAGATCTCTTACATGAACGTGAACATGAAGACTGGCAAAAAACTGTTTTGCTGCCTGAACGTTATTTGTGCCCTGTGCTAAAGCCAAATTTAACTTATGAGCATAACAGTGGATGAATAGCGCTTTGGCACAGTGGGACTTTACTAAAGCCTGCATTCCACCATGCTGTCCACTCATGCAGCTTGCTCCGTCACAAGTCTGACAAATGAGTTTATTTGTGGGACTGTAGTTCCTGATGGCTCTCATCACAACTGATGTTATAGCTTTTGCAACTCTCTCTGAGCTGACATCAAAAAAGCAGAGAAAACGTTCACACACACTGCTTTTTCATTAACATATCTGATGACGACTGTGAGTTGACACGTTAGAAATGTCTGTGTGTGCAATGAAAGGAGACATGTTTATTTTTTTATCAGTCTCATCCTGGAAAACACAAGCAATGCTTTCAACTATGTCATTCTGTATAGTGTTTGACATACCGCTGAAGACTGATGATACTAAGTGCTCTGCAAGTGGAGTGTCAAACTGTATATGCATGTACCAGCTCCACAAAATTACCCCTATTTGAGTTGCCAGCGGCTTGATTGTGTCCCCTGAATGCTTGTTCTTGGCACGCAAGGTGCAAAGCTGCAACAATGAGTCTCTTAAGAATACCCCAGTTTTTTTCACCTGTTCATTGTGGTTCTTTGTGCTAATGCTTCTTGCCAAACCAGAGCCTCGTCAACCCTGACGCGTCCAAAAAGCTTCAATTTCACAGCACAATCTATGTGACTGTCTGATTTACCGTGCCTCTCGACTGGCCCAAGGATTGTTCAGTGAGCAGGAATCCTTGTCAAAAGGAAGACATGGCCAGCAAAATCGCCTCTGAAATTTAGCTCTAGCAGCTAGCCACTGCGCACAACCATAATTTTTTCTCTAGTCTTGGCGTTGGTCTGTCGTCTGATTTAATTTTAAGTTGATTTTGTAAAATAGTTTTTTACTAAAAACTCCAACTCTCCACGCTCCATAACTGCACTTGCCAATGTTGTTGGGTTAGTGGTTATCGCCTGAAATTTCAAGGTCTATGTTGTAAACATGCTATGATTTGGTTGGTGTGAGGCCGGAGGCGGCTGGCTTCCCTTGGCATAGTCCTTACTAATCACAGTTTGGGAGTGGCATGACGGTAGCCCCATCTGATTGGTTAATCATTCTTTTTTTTTCATCAAGGGATGCTAACTTCGACCTGGCCTCCTCACAGGCCTGACAACGAACTGCTCCAGAGTTCGTTTGGGACCGGACCAAGACCACCTCATCGAAAGTGTCTGGGTGCGATTGTTTTGGTCTGCACCCGAGTGCAATTACTTTTTTCACACCTGCCCAAACGAATCGCACCATGGTGAAAAACAAACCAGGGTTCAGTTTGTCCCTTCATAAGTCTTCTATCTAACAAACACACACAGTTGTCAATTCAAACACAGCATCAGTGTGAAGATCACATCTCATTCTGATGCCAGTGGATAAAAGATTCTCAACATAAATGCAGTTTTTACATTTTCAAAAAATGAAAATAAATTCTCAATCCTTGCTGTCTTAGACCTAAGCGCAGCATTTGATACGATCGACCATTAATCTTTATCAATCATCTTGAAAAGTTGGTCGGTCTTTCTGACTCTGTGTTAAACTGGTTAAAAAACATTCATCACAGGGAGACAGTTTTACGTCATGGTCTTGCAGATCATGTGTCTGGGGTTCCTCAAGGGAGCTGCCTTGGCCTATTATTATTCTCACTGTACATGCTGCCACTTGGTGACATTATCAGAGACAATGTATGTTTCCATAGTTACGCAGATGACACACAACTGTACATACTGAACGAAATGATGCTGCAGCTATAAACTCCATTACTATCTGTCTTCTAGCAATAAGTAAATGGATGAGCAATAATTTCTTAAAGTTAAATGAGGACAAAACTGAAATCCTCCTTGTCGGCCCCAAAACAGAAAGAGAAATGCTGTTCAATAACCTGGGGAAACTGACTCCCTGGATTCAATCTGAGGTCACAAATCTTGGCGTTATCTTGGATTCAGATTTAAGCTTCAAGTCCCACATCAACAAGGTGACAAAAACATCATTTTCCACACAGCTAAAGTATGGCCATTTATAAATCAAAAAGCTCCTGAAAGATTGATTCATGCCTTCATTTCAAGCAGACTTGATTACTGCAACGTACCTTTTACTGGGCTCCTGAAAAAAACTACAGAGAGTCTTCAGCTCATTCAAAACTCTGCAGCTCAGGCTATTAACCAGAAGCAAGAGAAGAGAGCACATCAGTCCAGTTTTAACTGCTCTGCACTGGCTTCCTGTTACACTGACAACTGATTTCAAGCGCCTCCTCCTAATATACAAAAGCCTTAATGGGCAAGAACCGAGCTTCATTGCCAACTCCCTGATTAACTGTGTACCTCCGAGAACACTGAGATCATCTACTGCTGCTTTATTGAAGGTTCCTAACAACAGCCGTAGGAAAATTGGGGATGCAGCCTTCGTCAGTTACGGCCCAAAGCTGTGGAACACACTAACTATAGATATCAGAGAGGAAGATCACTAAGCATTTTTACAAGAAAGATTCAAACTTTTTTCTTCCCTTTAGCCTTTAACTACGTAGCTCTGAAATTTTGCGCCACTTTTATGCACTGCTCAGCACTTCTTTTAAATGTCTTTGTATTTAATGATTTAGTATTTTATTCATTATTTTTATCTAATTTTACATTAATGGTGTTAATGTTTTTCACTTTACATCAATGCTTTTTACATGCTTTTATTTTCATTTTATGTCTTTTCATGTGAAGCAGTTGATATATGTCATTTCATTGTTGTGCTACATTTCTTTATGCTTTCATTTCTGGGCGGGTTTTGTCCAGGAAGGAAAAACTTTAATTGATGAGGCATAAAAATTGTGAAAAATGTAGGATTTCTAAGCAAAAATTGCACCAACAAATATTTGGCGTTTTTGCTTGAAAAACTGAAATGATTAATTACTATTAAAATAGTTGCAGATACACTGTGCGCTGATCGACTGATGTTATCACACTACAGGTGAACAGATGTAAGTGAGCAGCTTCTCTCTCAGTCACTGTGACGAGGCAGAGGCGGGCGATCTTGCAGATCTGCTGTGAAATCCAACCCAGTGGTGTGAAATATAAAAAGCCACTCAGAGGTCAGTGGAGGCTGCACCTCCCCCCAAGCACTGATGACATGTATTCACTGTGACTCACACTAAAGACACAGTCATTCAGTGGCATTAAATTGCACCTCTGATAGATTCTGGCAACATAAAGGAGACGGTTTGTGTAATAGTAGAATATGTGTGAGTCGGGACTGATTCAGGTGAATGGGATCGTGGTCTCAGACCTGTGGAGCCAAACTGTATAAGTGTGTATAATGTGTCAGGCTCTCTCAGGACTTGAGCTGCCTGCACAGGGAGCCGCGTTCAGGGCATTCCAGTCCGCTGGAAGAATAATGGGATCCTTTCACAGGTGGAGGGATCTGGGAATGTTGTTAACGGCACTAAGACGGGGAAGACGTCTCAAGGGTCTGAAACATTCCTTCATTCTGCCTTCAGCTAAATGAAGGAGAGAGAGAGAGAGAGAGGGAGAGAGGGAGCAGTCAGGGGCAGAGAGGAGCGGCTGCAGTTATCTCGCTCGTTTTATTGAGAAATGAAAACTGCAGCTTTCACCTTCTGCTTCTCACAGCTGAGGCTGAAAAGTGGGGCATTCACACAGAGCTCAGACTGTGGTTCAGTCGCTCATGTCGATCAGGCCTGATTCCAGTTTTTTGGGAAGGAAAGGACGCCTCATTATTGGGATCTGCTTCCCCTATTACTGTTTATCTTTCCACTGGTGGGCCACCCTGTCTGTGGAGGAAATGCTTGCCCTCACTGAGACGATTTTACTTGCAGTGTTCATATGGAGGCTCAAATACTCCATAATAAATATTTAGCAGGCTTTATTTTGGTTTCATAGAGCTTCCGTCTCAGAAGGCTGAGTACTACACAGCTGAAACAGGACTTTGAATTCCTACAGCAACATCACTTTTCTAATGGGATAGAGTAGAGAAAGCCATATTGGGTCAGTGACGGGGGATTGTGTGAAATATGGCTTCCCCCCCTTGCTGTGCATTGCGTGCAGAAGGCAGCACTGAATTATGGGCATGCCACAATCGTATTGGTCTCAGCTGGATAAATCTAATTCTGCTGTAAGACACTGGAAACACACAGGCGGCTGACACAGGCTTTATATTGTGCTGCTTGTGTATTCAGATCTGTGCTGCAGAAACAGGGACATTCTGAGCTCGGCTCCTGCTCCGTCACCAAATTCCTGCTTACTCTCTCATTTCCATTTTGGGTAATAAACACTGAGAGGTCACATGTAGCTGTTGTGATATCACAGAACAGAATAATGTGCCGTGGCACTATTTGTTTTCTCCCTTTCCCCTCGCAGAGTGTGAATCATGAACACATTTACTTTCCACATCTCTGGAGCCAAGAGATCTGAGTGCAGCCGTTGGTTAACCCTACGGGAATCTGAACAGACGCCATCTTTTAAATTTATGGCACCACGTCGTTGTGATTACGGTTCTGTTGGTCTCCTTCTAACTTCTCTGCCTTTCTTCTTCTCTGCAGGCCTGGAGAGTGTGGTCAAAGCTCTGCTGTGGTCAAAAATGGCTGCTCCTCCTGTACCCCCTCTTCCTCCTCCTCCTCACAATCTCAGTGATGACTATCACTCTGCCCCTCCCCTCACCGCCTGCTGACATCGGCCGGCGGTCATCGTCCCGTGCCCTGAGCTCCGCTGGGGGGTTCACATCCAGGCCCGGGGTCGTAAAGGCTTCTCCAGCCACTGCCCCTGAGCAGCCACTCACTCACATCTACGACAAGTCCTGGAGAAGCAGGACTGGAAAACAGTCTAATGACAAGAACAGCATCGAGAGAAGTCACACAGACTCGCGCCGAAAACACAAAAACAAAGGCGTCGCTTCCAAAAGCAAAGAGATTTCAGGCGCCATCCAGCAGCCAACCCCTCATCACCATCCCCGTCTCCCACAGTTTACAGTCAACAAAGGGCCAAAGCATAGAATTAAACCAAGCAACCACAGTGCTGTGGTGAGGCCCGCTGCTCACACAGACATTCATCTTGAAAGGAGCAAATCCAGAGCAGCACGTTTCCCCGCTGCAGTAGATACGTTAACGACTGACAGACGAGCTGCAGGCGGACAGGCAGGCAGAGGCCGGGACAGACACACAAACAGGAACGCGCAAATACATGGCAGCCGTGCAGGAGCAAAGTTAGCTGAAATTCACCAGGCTTTGGGTAAACACGGACATGCAACAAAGCACTCTGGGAAATCTGATAAGGAGCAGCAGGCTGTGAAAAAGCCCTTCGGGGATCTCAAAAAACACCATAATCTCTCAGAAGGTCCCTCTGAATCGCAGAAGGATTCAGAGTCGTTGGACCATAGGAAGGCATCGTCCAGGCCCCAGGCCGCCGTAAAGGAAGATGACAGCAGCTGGTGTCGGAGATTCACGGAGCAGGATTTCCCAGACGGTGACCACAGGAGGGTCAGGATTAGTCCAGATCTCTGGCCTCTTCCCTGGCTCAGCAAAGATGACATCCAGAAGATGGAGCTCCTCGCCGGGGGTGCGGTGGTCAGCAAGGCCAGGGTGCCTGCACACGGACAGGTGCTCCAGGTGTCACTGGAACCTCAGGAACAACAGGTACATTTTTAATTAGTAGTTAGGGAGATCAAGAGATCAAGGAGTGTAACTTTTCTTAAAGTAATGCTCTTCAGTACTTTTTTTGTTCTCCAGCCTGGTGTATTCCCATGTGGCTGCTGTGGCTCTGTGGGTTGTGCTAAATTTGCTCTTGCCACTTCTGTTGTAGAGATTCAGGGAAATGAGAACCCACACAGACCAGTGTAAATCAGAGCAACCTACATCTCACCAAATAAGCATGATTATACCGCCACGCCAGCGACAATCAGGGCCAGAGGCTTTATGTTTTCAGTTTGTCAGTCCGTCCGTCCCATTCTCATAAACGCGATATCGCAGTAACGCCTTGAGGGACATTCTTCAAATCTGGTAGAAACATTCACTTGGAGTCAAGGATGAACTGATTACAATTTAGCAGTCAAAGGTCAAGGTCACTGTGACCTCACAAAACACGTTTTTGGCCATAACTCAAGAATTTGTACACTCATTATGACACAATTTAACACAAATGTCTATAAGGATAAAATGATGAAGTCATAACATTTTACATCCAAAACGTCAAAGGTCAACTTCACTGTGACATCATCATTATTCAATGCTGTTACCAGCTTGGAGGCAAAGAACCGCGAGGCAGTAATTGTAGTTTTTACATGAATCATTTCAAACACCCAGAGTAAACACTGAGATTAGCCATTAGGCTAACATATGTGGGGCAACTTGCTGGCTGACACAATAACCCTGTATAACAATACTCTGAAACATCACATTCTTTTATTTTTAGATAACTGTCCAACACAATGGTAACTTTTTTCTCTCAGCTAGCATTGTTAATCCAGCTCGCAGTGGCTTCAGGACTTACACTAGAAGCCAGTTTGTAATCACTCCTCTTTCCTTATGGAGGGGTGAGTGTTTGTCCGGCCGACCTCAGCCTTCTCTTGAGATGATTTTGGGGAAGCACGGCTTCTTGTTACACCTTTGGATTTACTTTCATCCGTGGACATATCTGTTTCTCCAAGTCAAGAAGCTACAGGTCCCACCCTCTGCAGCACCTTTCACCACAGTGAAAGGACTCATAACACTTCACAGGGTGATACATGCCATTGCATGACAACTGATTAGGTCAGCCAGCAAGTTTCTCCAGATATAGATCCCTAAAAATTAGAATTCATACTGTAATTTCTGTGTTTACTTTCAGTCAGAGTCAGAGACAAATGTTCGGAGTGATTCCTGTAAAAATCATGTTTATTGTGACAGCTGTACGAGGCTCACACAGCTGTACGCTGAATCTCTACGACAGGAGGTGGTGAGTCCAGATTTACCATGTTGAAGTAAACCGGAATTATCCTTTAAATGCATCAGTCAAACATAATCACAGTCTTATTTCTGTGGGAAGATTATTAGCTTACCTGGTGCAGTGTTTTTAAGACCATATAGGAATCTATATTATCCTGTCAATAAATCCCATGAAAAGACCATAACTACCAATGAACTGGTCGTACAAACAAGTCATTAGTGTGTATCCCTGACATTTCTTATTCCTCTGTGCCTTGAGTCAATTGCACACACACACACACACACACACACTGCTACATCCTGCTGCTGTAAACACTGACTAAAGCACCAAGTGTTGATTAATCCACATATGAAAATAAACCTCAGTTAATTCACTGTTTCCTTCTCTCCGAGCAATGCTTGATAAAACCTGCAGTCCACAGCTGTTTGAGGAAATGACTGAGGCTTTGTCATTTATGTTACGACGCAGCTTGTTAGTGGAAATGGAAGCAACATGAAACCAGGTGTGAAAATCAAACTTAACCACTGCACACTGAGATGATTTCTCTGGAGTTTATCGAGAGCGAGTGAAATGTTTCACCTGTGGCTTCTTAGTTGGTTGTTCCTGCGACCAACCAGCACCTGACTGCTTATATTGGCTCTGAATGGGGAGTGTTGATCACTATAAAACCAGGTGTATTTGGTAAGATAAAGATATAGTGTGAAGCTCTTCACTGGGCACCAACTCGCAGCTCTGAGAAGGAACATCAGTTTTTATGAGCGAGTCCAATCAGTCTAATATCAGCTGTGACTTCTCCATTCAATTGATCTCTGATCTCCACTTCGGAGGAACACAACTGTTTTAAAGAACTGTGGAATGTAAATTAAGTTGAGCTGAGTTTTTCTTAGATGTATGACTTCAGTGGGAGCCAGTGGTCTTTTGGCTGAGTGCAGCAAACAATGGGGAAGTCAGAAAATAGAGACAAGTACATTGTTAGTTTCAGTCTCTTTGTGGGATTTATTGACAGTAAGAAAAATATAGAATAAAGTCAGTTTTATTTGTTAAACTTGCAGACCATGCAGTGATGTTGTAACATTAAAAGACTTGTGTTTTCATAACTTAAACAAGCTGCATGGCACTTCTAATTATTGTTCTGTATACATTAATGACAAAGTATAATTATTTGTAGCTAAAGAGCTTAAAGTAGAAAACATCACCACCTGTCGCCCAAAGCCCCCCCCCCTCTGTGTCTCAGAGCTGGTCTTATTAAGTCACTGCTCATTCGAACAACAAATATTCCTGACTGTAGCCTGAGGCACCAGACACTGTGTGTGGTGTTCACTACACAATGGTGTTTTATGATTGAAAAATAAATGGAAAGCTTTATAACTTTATCTCTCCATCCCAGCAGCCACCACAGAGGAGGGTCTCACATCAGCAGAGACAAGAGCAAAGACATCCAGAGACCCATACAGAGCGCTGCCAACGGGGGCGCTGCTCCCTGATCAAACGCACCGACGACTGGTTTGAGGTTTTTGCCTTCCACCTGGACAGAGTTCTGGGACTCAACAGAAGTCTCCCTGCGGTGCTGAGGACTTTCCACAGTGACATTCTACCGTATCGGTACATCACCGGCACCCCCAGACCTGTACTGTGGTGGGACCCGGATATTCAGCACCTCGCTGACAGAGACAATGACCAGAACTCAGTCCCACTCAGCTGGGTGCAGTACCAGAAGCTGCTGCAGGTCCACTGTGGGAGTGAAGAAGACCTGAGGTCAGGACGATGTGTGGGAGTCCACCACTCAGAGTGGGGGAGACTGGCTCTCTTTGACTTCTTATTACAGGTAAGACAAGAGACATGGGTTGAAGAATTCAAACTGTTGTATAAGCAGTGAAAAATGTTTAAAGGTGTTTCATGTTGTATAAAAGAGTTGAAGTACATACAGAAAGACTGAGCTGCATTGCTTTCTGCATGGTTAAAGTATCCCTGAAACTTTAACTGAGAGTAAAGAAAATATATGAAGAAAAAGCTGAATCAACAAGTAAAACTCTTTACATGTTGTGACCTGTTTGAAGTTTGAATTAGTTTTTACAGAAAGAAAGAATGTGTAGGAAGAGGCCAAATGGCACTAGGGTTCCTTCCCAGTTAAACTACAAAGTTTCAGGAACAGCTGGAGCTAAACTACAATGATTGATTGATGACTAGTGCCTGCGTATGTGTCTGTTTATCTGTGTATCTGTGTGCTAATGAGTGTGTACAAGTCTAATCAACTGATCTGGATCAGCTGTGTGTGGCCAGCTGCAGTTAATGGTTGCCATAGTGATGGTATCTCCCTAGGTACACCTGTTTAAAACAGGGACTATAGTGAGACATACCTCTCAATCTCTGGCTCTCCAATCAAAAACCGTTAGATGCCATCACTTAAAGCTTTATATTTTCTAAGAGAGGGACTCTGCTCAACACACTGATATAAAATATTTGTTTGTTGTTTCAAAAATATGGCATGGATTTCCTCCTGATTTTCTGCTCTGTTTACATTAGAGTGAATGGGGCAGTTGGAAGGTACTCCTGCCACTTTGAAGCTCATAGTTCAAATTCTGTGAGTCACTGAGCTTTGGTTGTCACATTGTGTGAAAGAAGACAAATTTACTTAGTGAGTTAGTGAGTTACCTTACCTACTAGTAAACTGTCAGGTAGCATGCTAGCTAGCTGGGTGTTACCTCAGGTGTGTGCTGAAGTATCCAGGCTTCTTCCCTTCATCTTCTTCTGACGACCAGACATCATTTAATTCAAATGTTATTTCTGGAAATATTTTCATCTTTGTTTGTTACAATCTAAAATAGATAACGACTGTTAATTTAACGCTGATTAACGATTAATAGAACACCTGTGAAGTGGAGCGATACATGTAGTTAAAAGCCCCAGTGCTGTTGTGCTCTATATCAGCACTCATGGAAGGGAGCGTGTCTATGTTCCCACAGCCCTATATTCCCACAGCTCTAACCCTAACCCTAATTTTCAAAAATTTCTGTGAAAAAAAAGTTCTAAGAAATGTGGGAACATAGGGCTGTGGGAACATAGGGCTGACCCCCTCATGGAATGACTCTCGTCCAATCAAATTACTTGGTTGGAACTAACTGTGATTCAGTTACTCAAAATGCAGTCCAAGCATGTATTATGGGTCAATATGAATGCCTCTGCTATTCTAATGAGGCTATTGATGTGATCGTCATTGGTGTTTATTGCACTGTCAGCAGTTTCTAACGTCACAGGTTCTGTGCAGTTGACCTGGTAGCCAGTGACTTTTATTGTTGACTCTGTGCAGTGGTGGTGCATCTGTCTGTCCATCCATCCATCTGTCGGTCCATTCATGTTTACGTACTCCTGCTCAGCATATTCAGGGCCGCAGAGCCTGTAGTGTAGTATATTGTATCCCAGCATGCATAGGGAAAATACACAGTCTGCAGTCTGTCACAGTGTGAACACACAGTGGGTGTATTGCTTTCATCTTTTTCTCAATTTAATCGACTTCACTCCATAGCTCCTCCACAGTAAAGAAATAAGGGACTGAGGCATGTTATATACAGTAGCTGCTTTGTTTTAGCTCATGTCAGCACAGTGTCATTGATGGTTACCATGGTAACATTGGTCTTAGGGCTGAGTTAGCCTGGGGGTAAGGTGACTCAGGTCTTTATTTTTGTGATTATTAGACTTATCTATAAGCAGAATTAAGACTGTCAAGTCAAGTCACTGTATTTCTATAGCACATTTAAACACAGCTTGAGCTGACCAAAGTGCTGTACAAAGGGCAATTAAAATGAGATAAGCAGGTCAAACAAATGTAGTACAACAATATATACAGCACATAAAAGACATATAAGTATAATAACACAAACAAGAAGCAAATACTCAATATGAACATGACAATGGACTTGGAGGTTAGCGAGCTAAAGGCCAGTGAATAAAAATATGTCTTTAACCTAGATTTAAAAAGACTGGACCAACACTCCAGACCAGTCTGAAATATCTTTGTGAAATTGACCCCTGGTCATCTTAAAGGTGCCCTGTGGAAGTAATGTATTTTAACTCCAGCATGATTACTTGCTATCAACCTTCTTTTTCCTGCCTTTGCTGGTGCATTGCTGCACAGCTTGTCATGTTCCTGCCACCTGTAGATCAGTGGAGAACATTCTTCATGTTTGAGTCCAAACAGAAAGACCACGACTGGCAGACTGGGTCAGACTGGAAGCCAGAATCTTTGCTTGAGCCACTCTGCTGCCCTTGACTGTCTGCATCAAAGTGATGCTTCTGTTATATGAGACAGACTTAGACCAGATTCTAAAATCTGAGCCAGCAGTTGATGCTCAGACAGCTGGGGTCATCACATTTGCATTGTTTGCTGGCAGCATCACCAAGAAGGTGTCTCTGTGTGATGAGATGGTTCCCCAGAGCGTGACTGGGAAGCTTTCCAGAATCTAGGTGCTGTATCCAGAATACCTGTCTGTCCTCAAGCACAACGGTCTCCTTCACTTTTATGTGGAGCAAATGTTTTCCTGTTGTTTCTGTTTTGTTTTGTATCTTTACGAATTCCTAAAAGAAAACACAAGAAGTTCTGCTGTTTCTGTTTGATGATTGGGGAGTCTGGACAGTCCTGTCACTGCTTCCAGCAATGACCCATGATATATGATTTGTTGTTGTTGTTGTTGTTGTTGTTGTTGTTCTGCACCATCTGCAGAGTTGATTTGGTGTAGGTTTACGGCAGATGCCCTTCTTGACCCTGAGTTCGAGGAACCGGTGATCAAACCACCATCCCAGGGATCAGCAGCCGACCTGCTGTACTCCCCAATATATGATATGCAATGTGTCATCTAATTATAATAAAGTTTAATTATTATATATAATTGAATAGTTTGAACAACACATCACTTATAGTAGATGGAGGGACAAGAGTTAACATCTTCATTTGCTCAGCTAATAAAGCCTGTAATGAATGAACTGCTGAGGCTGAGGTGTACACTGAGGTAAGGTAAACAGCTGTGAGCTACTCGTATCCCACTGAGTGTGTATGTGTGTGACAAGAGATTGTAAGGTGTCTACTCCCTCTGTCTTATGAGTGAAATCCTATCAAATGTTTGATTTGATAACATTCTCAAACATCAATCCTCTCTTGTCCCACATAGTGTATTTATTGTGCAACCAGTTTGCTAAATAAACTTAGAGATTACACCAAGTCACAAACAGGACTTGTGCAGCGTAATGACCAGTGAACTGTGAGGTGGGAGATCAGCAGTATTTTCAAGGACATCCAGCTGACCCAGGTGCTGTACTGAGCAGCATGGAGGAACCAGCTCCTGCTACAGACCGGGTCTCCTGAGTCTCGTGTGGCAGGATCACACAAAAAGTACTGCACCAAACTGTAAAAATCTCGTAAAGCTAAACAACAATAATATATATATGATTTTTACATCATGATCCAAACATCATTTCATGGGAAATTGATGAAAATATTGAAAAATACACATTCTCAAAATGTTGAGGAAAGAGGTCCCTTCCCTGACTCATTCCTCATCCCTCCATCAAGTCTTGTGCAAATCGGTTCCGTTCTACTGTGTAATTCTGCTGATAAACAAACCAACCAACCAACAGCCCCAACCATCATGTTTCATATCTCAGTGACTTGTGGTACATTTTATACCGAGGCTTTGTGTTTTCAGGTTGTCCGTCCGTCTCATTCTCGTGAACAATATATATTTATTTATATATAATATAACGCCTAGAGGGAATTTCTTTAGATTTGGCAAAAACATTCTCTTGGACTCAATGATGAAGTGATCAGAATTTGATGGTACAAGGTCAAAGGTCAAGGTCACTGTGACCTCATAGTTACAAAGGCATATGCTAAACAGTTAAAAACAAAAAGGTGAAGTGACATTTTATATCAAAAAGGTCAGAGGTCGAGTTCACTGTGACATCATAACCTCTGGCCATTATTTAACACTGTAACTCAGGAAGGGGAGGTTTTGACTATGGCTCTGTATGGTGTGAAATACAGTGAGACAATTCACAAGCTCTTCAGTGCTCCTCGGCTCGTCCAGAGAGACGTGGAGGGAGTGAGTAGAGCTTATTCCATCAGCTCAGTAAAAAGAACCTTGATTGAAACAATGAGATGGAGAAGAGAGTCTGACTTTCTTCCTGAGTGTTATTAGATCAGATAATTAATTTCTAACTAATGAAAACCTACAGAGGCTTATTTCTACATAATGCTTTAATGAGCAATACCATACTAGAAGTGTGTGTGTGTGTGTGTGTGTGTGTGTGTGTGTGTGTGTGTGTGTGTGTGTGTTTGTTTGTTTGTGTGTGTGGTACTGGTGTGTCAGTGTCTGTGGGTTTTGATGTGCTGCTGTCGGTTCAATTAAAAATCCAATACAGCTCTCAGTCTGGATATTAGTGTGTGTGTGTGTGTGTGTGTGTGTGTGTGTGTGTATGTGTGTGTGTGCGTCTTTAGATTTACATTTTGAGTGGAGCTCGATTAATAAGGTGTCAGCTGCTAATGACTCTTCTAGAACTGCTGTTTCTGTGCTATACTGATGTAGCTGCTGTTAACAACATTCCTATTACAACCTGTCCTTTAAAAAGTCATTTCAGCTGATGGCCTGATCGGCTGCATGGAATTAAGATCTCCATATTGGTGGACAGATACCGGATATTCCATCAAGTGAATGCTAAACTAGGAAACACCATAATGAAATCAAATAATTTTTTTCTCAAAGGAGCAGACAAAACATACAATTTGATTTCAGTTGGACTTTAAAGTTCAATGGCTGGTGGCGCCCTAGTAGTTCACCTGGTTAAACACATACCACATGGCAAGGCTCAGTCCTGACCTCAGTGGCCTGGGTTCGAATCCAGTCCAGTTCCCTTAACTGCCTTTCCTGTCATTCTCTACTGTCTCAAAAAGCAATAAAGGCTGAAAAGCCAAAAAACAAAACTGATGGATGATTTTGGTGTAGCAGCCAGAGTCGGTATTACAAGATCACATGACACTCAACACAAAAAAGACTTTTTCAGATACACAATACAGCCTTACAAAAGAGGAACAACTGTTAAAAAAAAAAAATGTGGACAAATATATCTGTCCGATACATTTTTAAAGCTCTCAAAGGAGACAAAGAACCCCTGGGGTCATCTGTACAAGTAGCGAATTACAACCCATAGTTAGGTTTCATTGTCAGGTCATGTCGTATAAGGAGCGACAGAGTCCAAAGATGAAGGTCAGGTTAGATGGATGTGACGACAAAATACAGGACTTGCACACCACAGGAGACTGCTGTTTCTTTAAATCACTTATTCATAGATAGATAGATAGATAGATAGATACATAGATAGATAGATAGATAGATAGATAGATAGATAGATAGATAGATAGATAGATAGATAGATAGATAGATAGATAGATAGATAGATAGATAGATAGATAGATAGATAGATAGATAGATAGATAGATAGATAGATAGATAGACATGTTTACAGAATCATTTATGTAACAAACAGAAAAAAATCAGATCTATCAGATATATTATATTTGCTCATTTTAAGTGAGCTGTTGGATTAATCCAGTTCATGCCGAAGAGTTGATCACAGAGGCCACGGGAACCATCGTCATCGTCACTCTTTTCTCTGAGTGAGTTCAACATGTGACTCCACTAAAGTCCCTTCCTTTCTCACTGGTTAACTCAGAAACAGCCCTCTGTGTAACATTCATGTATTTACTGTGGCTGTCATACATGAGCATGTACTTGTAAATGTATTCGGAGCTCAGTCCTTCACTCAGGAGCGGCACTGTTGTGCGTTTCACTGTTACTTTCACATTTCACCTCCTCCTGTTGAGCTTGCTCTGACACCCTGTCACTGATTTTACAACCTGCAGTAGCAATATTGTCCTGCTTTGTTCTGCAAGCACACTGAGAAGGAATGTGTATTTAATACCTCTCTACAGTGTGTGTGGGGCTGGATATGAATAACCCATGAGGCAGCTCTCTCCCCCTCGCTGCCAAAAGTCAATCCCTGTAACAGGGCCAAGTTCTAATAGCCTCCTATTGATCTGCTGAGAGCCGATGAGCGTGCCTCTGAACACTTGTTCCTACCTGCTCCCCTAACACCTCCCCGGGCTGTGATAGCAGGGAACCAGACACCAGAGGCGCAGGAAGAGCAGTATGAAGGACACACACTTGCTCATTCACACAAACACACAGTGGCAGTGGAGGGTGCCCTGGGGAGGAGAGAGGAACTGAGGATAAGGTGACAGCGTGAGTGTAGGTTTTAAAATGAAAGGGACATGGCTCCAGACTGAGACCCAGCAGCTCCTGCTGCAAGGATCAATCAACCAAAGCACAGTCAGCAGCTGTGTCCCAATCATAGACTGTAAATAAAGATGGACGTAGCCTCCGTGAGGTCACTAACAGGTTTCTGAAGAGCGGTTCTGAATCTCAGAGTGAGCTGCTTCAGAGTCGCCATCTTGCCAGTAGCCCAGTCCACCCAACTCCCAGCTAATCCAAAATAGGCAAAGAGGTGCGTGCGTGGAGCCGAGACTTCAGTGACTGCTGGTCTGTGGTAAGCATACGCTCACCCACGTTACTCAAGGAGGCCACGCCCTCAATTATGCTGAACTTTAAGCCTTAATAAAACTTACAGGTGAGTTATGCAGTATATAAAGGTGTGGCCTTTTCTATCTGTCGTACATCACAAAGGAAATTAGACAGTCTGGTCTACGGAGGATTTTTACCCTGCATCACCAGCTGTGCTCCCCCTTACCGTTGCGTTTCAAAGCACGGCTCCGTCACCTAGCAACCTTGACAACACATAACTTTTTACATTTTAAGGCTCTTGGTTCTAACAGTTGTACCTATAGCTGTTGAACTGAGCTGAAAGACAATACTTAGATATAAAGTGTAATCCTCAAGCTCTTTGTTGGTGTTGTTTGCTTTCATGAGAAGCGTGCAATGAAACTTGGGATAGGTTGGACCATGAAGGATCCACCTGTTGGATCCTTTGTTGTCCAGGAAAAGAAGGAGACATTTGAAGGAGCCTTTTGAGGCTCATGACAGACCCTAACGATGTGTTGAGGTTTCAGGATGAAACACTCATTAGTAGACAGAGGCTACCTTGCTTCACTCTTTCTCTCCCTTTTATCTCCTGAGTTACAGGAGATAACATTAAGTTGTTGTAACTTTCCCAAAAGAACGTCTTTGGAATTTTCTACAGATGTTAGCAACACTTCTAACTCTTCTGTCTTTAAGTTAAGTTACTGTCGTTGAATGAGAAATCTAAACAACACCTCAGTGAGATCCGATGAGAGAAGTAGTGCCGGTTGCTAGGTAACAGACAGAAAAGTTGATAACTTATATTTGATTGAGTCTTTAGTGTTTCCTAAACTGAGATAAGACAGGATGAAGTCAGATAGGATTCCTGAAGTTAGTTAAGATTTGCCTCTGTAATACCAAACTGTGAAAAATCCTCCTCTCTTATACTCTTCCTGTCTGAACTTAAAGCTCCATACAGTCTAAAGATCTAAAGGCAGATGTCCATGTGTAGTTTGATTATAAAGCAGGTCTAGGTTCTATATTAATACTGTGAAAGTATCACAGCGCTCAGTCCACAGAGAAATGCACACAGCCTGTATTCAGAAACTGAGCCTTAAAACCAGCCATTAGGACTTCTGTAACTTTGTGATGTCACTGCCCTCAGCCACGCCCCCAAGCCCTGCCCACCTGGACCCACCATCCAACCTTGCAGGATTTGGTTTCTCTGCGTGTTTACCTGAAATCTGCCATATTTTTATTGGATCACTCAGAAAACAGTCAGCCAATCAAAAGAGAGGCTCAGAGCCTCCTCTCTTCTGATTGGCTCACTGGCCTGTTGTCAGAGAGAAGCCTGAGAGAGGAGATGTGAAACTACACTGAGATTGTTTTTGGTTCTTAAAACCACAAATATATCTTCTTATGGATCAACACTTCACCTTTAAGACTTTGGGGACTTTAAAACTTAAGACAGATGAGAGTTTTGTAACAGTGTTGTTTTGCAAGCCGAATAAAAAATGCTCAGTTTGTATTAGCCACTGTGGCTGTAGGGCAGCTCCTACAAGTCAAACTTCATTTGCAGAAACCTCAGAGAGAAGAACAGACTGCCCACACTGTGACTGAGTGGTGAACATTTACAGAGCAGAGGACAAACTCAGCAGCAAAGACTGAAACTAGGAAACAGATAAGATGATGGAGGAGAGCGTGTGTGAGGAGACGAGGGGAGATAAGGCGGAATGGACTGTAAGAACCACGTTAATCAACCTCGCTAACATCAGATCACAGTGTGTGCTGAGTATGGACAATCCACACGTTCACTTTACAGTTTGTTCCACTTTAAATTGGTGTTGTCTCTGATCCTAGCCCTCCTCCACATCTTGTCTTTCCCTGAGGCTCGCTGGTGCTCAGTGGCAGTGTAAGTCAATATTGGCTCAGTCTCCACAAAACTGTTGGACCGAACCCAGAATCAGTGTGTTCCAGTGTGGGAGGGAAATGTGGCAGCAGGGTGAGAAGTCTCCTAAAAACACCATACAAGTGAGAAGAAATAATGGAGGTGGAGCTTTACTGCTCAACAAAACACACACACACCTCCTCCATCTCACACACACACTGCTGACCTGAGGCCACCGGGGTTGTTTGAGTCACACACATGCACGAGTGCACCAGTGCACACAAAACCCACGTACATACACACACAGAGAGCAAACACACAAACGACCAAACTCTGTAATGACCTGAGGAAGATGTGAAAGTCTGTTTGTGTCTCAGCGTGTCAGTGTCTCACTTTAACAACAGGGAGTGAATCACATGACTCTCACACTGACAAGATCCTGTTGTAATGTTCATCATTTCATCAGCTTCACAACTGAAGAACTCTATCCTGTGATTTCCCACAGCCTGGATCCATTTCTACTGCAGCTGTTCATCCACCAGGGTCAGATACTGTACAGTGTCAAGTTCCTATCACCAAAAGATGAAAGATAATTCCTTTAAATTCCAACTATGGTTTTCATACTTTTGCTTAGAACTAACCAGGATTTGAAAGTGTGTGAGTGCTAATTAAGCAATGACAATGAGAAGGGTCAACTTTTTCTCCAGATGAAAGGGAACTCATTACAGTTCTTACAGTATCTTGCTTGTTTACCTAAACCTGTCAGTGTAGTGAAGTAGAAAGTACAATATTTCCCTCTGAAATGTAGGAGTGGAAATATAAAGTAGCATCAAATGAAAAAATGTAAATACTCAAGACTATTAAACATAAATAATAAACTCTATATTGAGTCAAACCATATCTACAAGTAATCTGTCACTGTCTCACAGCTCATGACTGAGCACCAGTGTTTGTAACAGTAGATCATATATGACATTTTATTTTGGTAATGAAATGACCAGCTAACACTGGAAATGAAAATCACCTAGCTAACAGTTAGCTTACTGTAACTTTAAATTTAGAAATTAGCTAACATTAGCACTTACTACATTTACCTACATTGTCTGCCTGACACAGAGGAGCAGAGATCAGAAGACGTGAGCCACTGAGTGAGGCAGACAGACGAGACGTTCAGCTAACATCAAGGTTAATGAATGGTATGGTCCACTTTAGGGGTGTCTGCCAGGTATGAGTATGGCAAATATATTGTAATGTTGACAATTACAGGTCAGAAGGATACATGTTTCAACCCCCCCAAACTGTTGTTGTTATCTCTTTTGGTGCGGCCCAAATCTTAATTAACCCCCACAATAATTTGAAACATGAGTGAGGAGGACTTATCTGGAATAAAAGAAAAAAGATAGATTATTACTCAGACTTTCCACTATAAGCATACGTGGGAAAACTATAGATTTGCAAGTCTTTAGTCTTGCCAGCTCCAAGTAGATTTCAGATTTATTACTTTCAAATAAATTCCATTACATTTCACCAAACAATTAATGTATAATCAGCATCATCACACATATTGTGTATGTTTTGTACATGTTTTGTCATAGGCACTTTGAAAATAAGGCCAAAATTATAATAGATTGGAATTTTCCTTGAAGTTTTGAGCTTTTGTCTCTGATTAAAAAGAAATGAAACCTTAATTTAACCTGTATATCTACCAACCATGCAAACACTGGAGTGAAACAATATGTCCGTGAATGCAGCTCAAAGTAAAGTCCACGTTGCAGGATTTTAAGATTAATCTGTGTAGTCAGACATCAGACTGACGTGTCAGTAGTGTTTCAGATCTCTTGTGCAGATGTCATGTTGGGTAAAATTTCCCCAAACCACAGGAATCTCCTGAGACGTTCCTCGTTCCCTCTTTATTTTTATCTCTTCGACAGAGTCCTAAAGTTTGTCTTCATCTATGAGTGAATGTTGGTTGTAAACCGCAGTTTCATCATTATAACTGACCTCATCTGTTTCACTTGTTGCTTCACGTCCACACCAACACTAAACTTCAGTGTGCATGGCATTAATTTTCACACTGATGACTGAATGAGATGATCTGTCAGACTGGAAGCCAGATGACTGACTGACACTGGCTGCTTGTTTCAACATGACTCAGCATTAAAATGTGTAAAAACAACTACACCGATGTTCTATATGTTGTTGAGTTGTGTTCTTACATTATCCCAAATGTTTTTCCCAAACAAGAGAAATCCGTGATTTTAATCATGGCAAGGCTCCGTGTCATTTGGTCGCCTGTCAGTGACATCATATCCTCTATGATCATGTGTCAATGTTCATCTGACAGAAGCTTCAAAATTGACTGTTAGACAGTTTAGTTCCCAGTTACTCCGAGATATTCTGTGCACACTGAACTGTGTCAGATTTTTAACATGAAACACAGTTTTATTCAGTGTTTTCACTGCTTTAAATCACCTGGTGTGTTTGTTATGGAGAGGAGGAAACCTCTGTGGATAATTCAGCTGCAGGTAAAAACCTGCTGAACCACACTGAAGGAATCCAAACCAGGAGAAGTGGTGGTGCCATGATCCCACAACATTTCATGATGTTATTGTTTTGATTGAGAGACCCCTAGAGGTAGAAGTTACCGACTGTGCATTCAAGCATTGAAAGCATTGAGTCAATAAAGATATAGGATAAATCTTCCATGATGCATGGATGCATACAAATCTAACAACGTCTGCATAGAACACAGTGCAGCCTGTACGCAGCCTGAGGGGCAAAACCTGGGGCAAATAGTACCACAGAGTAAGATTTTGCTTGAGTTCCCAGCTGGAAATGATTCCCATGTGTCAACAGCTTCAGCAACAACAAACACCAGGTTTACCTCACACTGTCAAAGCTAATTACTCTGTGTGTGTGTGTTCTTTGTGTGTGTGTTGGTGCAGGTACACGACCGTCTGGACAGGTATTGCTGCGGTTTCACACCTGATCCAACAGAGGTGTGTGTGGAGAACCTGCTGCACGACAAGTGTGACAACACCAAGGATCTGCTGCTGGTTCACATCCTGGTATGTAGCAAAGAAACACAGGCGTTGGATGTTTTCTTTCTGTGCCGTTATCAAAACGCTACGAGGCCTTTTGGCAGATTTGCATTAATGACACAAAGACTAATGAAAAATCAAAGCGCGACTTCACTGATCTGAGCTTTGATTGATGTGCTGGTAAAAAGAAAAGAGAAAATGCTTTTTTTTTCCCTCCCCAGCCAGATTGTTGTTTAATCTGAAAACTTAAATATCAGTATTTTTCTGTTATTGTAAAATCATTATTCATTATATCAGTGGGAATGAAGAAAATGAAATCCACCTCGGCTGCCCTGTTTGTTTTCTTCCATGGCAACACAGGAGAATAGATCTACATTTAAATGATGCAGCGAGAAGCTTAGATTACGCTCCCAGCAATGATGATGTATGTGTTTTTCAGAGCTGGTGAATGAGCTCTCAGGGCGGCAGATGTTTGTGAGGGGGGAGCTGATTATGTTACTGTACCTATGATTTGCATTGTTAGCTGCAATATATGAAACTAGATAGAGCTGTTTGCATGAAACTCATAGCAGGAAACTCATCACTTACCTGCTGAAACCTGAGTGAGTATATATATATATATATATATATATATATATATTCGCCTTTATATTGTTTATACTTAATGTTCAAACCATGGGATAGTAGCATGCACCTGCAATCCTCCTACTTACTACAAGTCAAAATGTCTTCTGCTTATTAGATGCATAACTGTCTTTTTTCATCCAACATCATTTTTGCTCACCTCTGAATACTTGTAATTAACAACTCTGGCAGGTACATATGAATAAATCTTACTCTCAAATGAATAAGTATTATATACAAATTAATAAGTAATTTGCACAGATTACTAAATTGTGTTTGAAACTAATACTTTGTGTACATGAATTAACAGAACATAATATAAAAGGAGCTATTTGATGATTACATGCAGTCATTTGTCCCCCCACAAAATTAGTTTTTGTTTTTGATAACACATATTATTATATTTTATGTTTCAGGTATAAGTGATGCTGCCACTAAACAGCAGTTCAAAGTTTTATGTGTCACTTTTTTTCTCCTGATATCATGAAAAATGTCAGATATGGTGGGAAATATCACCGTATTTGATATTAGCGAATATCAGCCAAAGCCTAGTCCCCATAGCATGTTAGCATCAAGCTAGCAGCTAATGAGGTCACAACAACTGAATTCATTCTTTCATATTGAATCCTTAATATCACATTCATTATATTTGTCCTGTTCCCCTCCACTCTTCTTCTTCTTCTACTAGGCTACAGTACCAAAGTGCAACGAAAGCAGCACAAAATAAAATGTTAAAGATGTTAGACTGGAAAATCTCACCTACATGAGCCACTTTCTCTGAGGAACAAAGTCATTTTGATTCCCCTAAAGCACACAGTGTGTTACAACGCGAGCTGTTGTTTAGCAAAATGCACTAATTATTAATTCAGGAGCACAAATTACTCACTTCATGATTTATTAATTCATGCAAATATACTTCTCCTTGTGACATTAAAATGTGTGTTCCTCTTAATAGTAATTAAAACTGTAAATCTATTCAGTTCACTTTCCTTCAGCTCAAGTCAAAATGGAAGAAGAAAAGAGACTGAATGATTGAATTGAAAATAAATAAATCAATATGTGTATGTGTGTGTGTGTGTGTGTGTGTGTGTGTGTGTGTGTGTGTGTTGTGTGTGTGTGTGTGTGTGTGCAGGTGAGGAAGGCAGATCCCTCCAGACTGGTGTTCATAGACAACGCCGGCAGACCACATCAGTCCACCAACAACCTCAACTTCAGGCTGGTTGAGGGGATTGCCGAGTGAGTACAAAGCTCTATCTGAAATAAATCTGAGATACATTTTTTGCTTAATTTCCGCATCAAGGCTCAATAAAAGACACTGAGCGGCGTCACAAACACACTGCTGGCTCACAGCGGGCAGAAACACTGATGTAAGGAAACATTTGAAGGGAAAAATAAAACACATCTAACGACACATTTTCCCAGTGAACGGCTTTCAAATGAGCAGCACAGGAACGTCCACTGGAAGCTTGTCAGGGTTTTGTTACAGCGTCTGTCTGATTAGATTAGTGTGCGTTCAATTAGCCTCCTATTCAACGTGCTGCAAGAATCAGGTCTGATAGAAATCCCCCTTTGTCTGTCACTGCGGATTAACAAGCTGCTCCATAAGATGCTCCTACATGTTTTTAGCCTGCACTGAAACTGAATTGAATTAGCATGTTGAAGCGTTTCTCATCACGGAATCAGGGGGAGCAAAAAAAAAGGATTTTTTTTTTCAGAGAATAACTCATTTTTCTTTCTTATGTTCAATAGATTGCACATGTTGTGTGCATGACCTGAAAATGAACCTTTAACAGTCACCGTACAGGATGGATGAAACTGACTGTACCAGCAGCAGGCCTGAGTCATTATAACAACTTCTTACAAGGGAGGTTTTAACAGCTTGGTTATGAGCAAACAGTTGAAAAATAAAAGGAAAATTCATGATTCAGGCATCCAGGATCGTGCATGTGAAAGTCCACGTCATTTTCTGCATTAGTAATGTCAGGTTACTGAGAAATGGAGCTTCTCAAAGCACTTCAAAATCTATGTAAGTGTTTGAAAAGACAGAGAAAAGTAAAATCAATAGATTGCAAAGAGAAGAAAAACAGATAAAAACTAACAATCGGGTGCATAAAAAACAATACAGAGTAATTTTAAGAAAAATAAAACAATCCAAGGGAAAATACAACCAGGAAAAGTATGTTTTAAGGAGGGTCTTAAAAGAGGTTACGAACTCAGCTGACCTGATTTCCTCGGGCAGTTCCAGAGCCTCAGGGCCCTGACTGCAAACACTCTGTCCCCTTTAGATTTTAGCTGGGCCTCTGAAACAGACAAAAGACCTTTGCATGACGATCTCAAGGAGTGTACTGGTGAGTATGTAGCTAAAAGGTCGGAGATGTAACCGGGAGAGAGGCCACAGAGAGCTTTAAAAGTCATGAATAAAAAACTAAGAATCTATTCTAACTGGGAGCCAGTACGTGTCTCTTGGTTCAGGTTAAAAGTCTGGCTGCAGAGTTCTGTACAGTCTGTAAAATAGTCTCTGTGTCTTTAAAAGTTAAAAAAAGTTGGTATTTTAGAAATATTTCTAAAACGTGATTGTACAAGCTTTGTGATGATGCTGTTCAAAACTGAGATTACTGTCAAACCAGATGCTGAGACATTTTGCAACAGGCTTGATCTGGTCTGACAGGGAACCAACCCATGGCAGAATTTGTTTTAACAAGGGCTGCGACTCAATAACAAAGATCTAAGTTTCCTAGTTCAACCAAAGAATCAGGTATTAACATCACACAAACAGTCATTAACAGAACTCAGCATTCCTGGGTCAGTGGGTCTAACTGGCAGGTACAATTGTGTGTCATCAGCATAATAATGAAAAGAAACACCATGTTCTTGAATAATGTGCCCAAACGGAAGCATGTATGAACAGAATAAAGTTGGTCCTAGAACTGACCCCTGAGGCACAGCAGACACCAGAAAATGGAGAGACGTGGTTGTTCACACAGACACAGAACCTGTGCACATAAAGAGAGAAGTCAGCTCTTGAGATGAGTTTTGGTGAATGTGGTGAGGACATCTGAGCTTCCTAGAGGATATTTCCTGATGGTGACCTCCTGACCTTCCTGCAAACACGACAGTTCAAGGATGAGCTCTCATATTCCCTGGGAAAATTTCCACTTGTACACTAATGAAAAATAATGATATGCAATTACGTGAATACATGTATGGCCTCCCGGAGGACGCAACATTCTTTGACCCTTTCACACACGATGTCTCATCATATGGACCTGAATCACTCTCTGCCTTCTAGCGTCACTCTCAGAGCAAACATTGCAGCTTTTTCTTTTCACATAAACATAAACAACATTACGGTTTTTCTCAATCGCTTTGATGCAGTTCGCACATCAGAAACGCCATTCTCACAACTCTCAAAACAGTTCATCATTTCCCCACACTAATTAGCACGTCTCATTGTATTTGTACAAGCCTCCTTTGTATCCACGCATAGTTCACTACTAAAGACGTTTTCTCATTGTGTTGATGCATTTCTCATCTGACTTGTGTTTTCATGACATCTGTCATGAAAACAGTTTGTACCTTCATCAGATAGAATGACAGACCTCTCACTGATTTCACACATCTTCTGAACTGGGTTTTTTCAAAGTGCCACAAATCTGCTGCAAAATGAAACTATCATTGAAAATATCATAAAAACTAAAAATCTAAAGCTGTTCCGTCTGTAGTCTTGTATATACATTTCCATACAGTGTTGTAAAGTGACACGACAGTGATCTGTTGAGAGGTTGAAATGTTCACAGTACAATAAACACCAATGCAATGTTGAAACAGAATATAGTTATTTTTTCAACACGTTACTGTTGTAAGTGCAGTACAGTGTTGTGTCTGAACATTTTTTTACTCTATATTTTTTGCAGTTCTCTTTTTCTAAAGTCAGTCAGGTTTTTATCAAAACATTTGGAGTCTAAGTCTGAAGCTCCGGTGAAAAGGTTGAATTCACTGGTGACAATGTTGAAGCGACTGACTGACTTTGCACGTGAACAAGGTTGTTTTAGAGGCTTTTGCACAGGTGATTTAGTGTTATGAGAAATACATTAACTGTTTTGAGAACTGCATTAAGAGTTGGTAGAATGATGTTTCTGATGAGTGAACTGCATCCAATCGACAAAACTGTAATAATATTTTTAGAAAAACAAAATTTCCACACTTACATTGTGTCATTTAATGAATTACAGCCTCTAGGGTCTGTTAAAGAGGCTCTCCACATTAGTGGCAAAGGCAAACCCAACCAGTCGAGGCAGGCGGCCGCCCACCCTGAGCTCGGTTCTGTTGGAGGTTTCTTCCTGTTAAAGGGAGTCGTCGCCCACCGTTTCGCCCAAATATTGTTTTGATTGAGGGACCCCTAGAGGCAGAAGTTACAGACTACTTTAAAATCTCACCTCCAGTTCTGGCTGAAGAACAGACGACCTGTGTTGACCTCAACCACTGTCTCATCCAGACTCATTCAGCCTCCTGCTTTTGCTTTTTCCATTACAACAAGTTGCTGCACCACAGACTCATTTTCTTTACATGAAATCATGTGAGGTGGTGCTTCGGTCCCTGATGACTCTTTCCATTAGTAATTATACATTATTTTAAAATCTTGTGCATGTTTGAGATTGGAGAAATGATGATTCAAAATTGATTAGGATTTCAAGACTCCTGTGGTCTGAGCCTGGTTTTACTGAGACACATCGGATCTAACTCTGTTTGTCTTGTCAGGTTTCCAGAGAAAGCGGTGTCGGTGCTCCAGTCTGGATGCCTGGAGAGTCTTCTTCTGCGCTCCATATACACAGACAGGGAATTCTGGGACAGCCAAGGTGGGCTCAGCGGTCTCCGGCCTCTCATCCACGAGGTGGAGCAGAGAGGGAAAATCCTCCTCCGGCACATCAGGGACAGGGAGCTGCAGCTCAACAGGGATCTGTGACTGAGCCGAGCCGGCCAGAGCAGGAGTTAAACAGCGTCTGCAGGTCGATGGGCTGAAGATGACGATTTTTCACTGTGGTCAGACACAGTTCACTCTGCGGTGACAGACATCCTGAAGGATTTAAACGACTCAGCTGATTCAAGACAACATCAGGATGTAAAAGAAAAAACAACATTTGTATTGAAATGCACATTAAAAACCAAGAGTGATGATTTTGTCCAAAAGTCAAACTGAAATCCCAAAAGTCGTCTGTTGTCACTTTCCACACTGATGTGTGAGTCAGCAGGAGCATCAAGACACAAGCTGCGTTCAGAACGTCCTCGTCCACTCACTGACTCCCTGTGTAAGGTTTGTTACAACTGATCTGTAAAGAATCAGTAAATCATTTATTAACCATTAATAAAGACATTAGTTACAGCTGATGAACCCTCTACAAAGAGGTTTATTATAAAGTGTTGCTGACATGTCGGTTATAAATCTATGACTGTGCAGCAGAAAAAGACAAGAGACGACAAATCTACATTTAAGTCGCTGAAACATTTAAAAGTGTATCTGAAACAGTTGAGATGTTTCATGCTTCAGACAGATCAACATGATTCTCCTCTGGAAACAAATCAAACATGAACCTGGAGGTGCGTCGGCGCCTCCGTCCTGTTGGAATAACGCTGAATACACACAGACTCTCACGTCCACAGCATCCCACTCATAAGAGTCATCAAATGAAAAGTCCCTGTAGCTACGGTGATCAGATCCCAGCGAAGCAAATGTGGAGCAAAGAGTGTTTATTTTTTGTGTGGGATGTTGTGGGACACGGTTCTGACGCTGAGCTGCTCAGTGTGGTGAACGCTCGTTATTTCAGCTGCTGGTTCTCTCTCTGTCCGGGAATCATCTTTGGGTTTCAGTAGGAATGCATCCATAGATCAGCTCGTCTCCGTTTGAACCACATGTTAACTCACATGTTCTGAGTCGCTTCATGTCAGATATATAATATATAATAACTCTGGCTAATATCTCTCTGAGAATCACCTGTTAAAAGTAGTTACCCAGTCTTTGTTGTAGCTGTAATTCCTTTTCCTTGTAGTAGCATCATATTCTAGGTAAATCTGAATTGCCTGTGACTTTGTGGTGACCAGTTCTCCCTGTTGGCCGTTGTCTTGACCTGGCTCTCATACAGAGGCCCTGAGAGCTCAACACACTTTCAGAAAAACACATGCAATTAGACAAGATAAAAACAAATTCAGAAAACACCTTCATCAGTCTGACAACTCGTGTTGCTGCAAATACTCTCAACACGACAGAAGTGTTTCCTACACACAAGGAAGTGATGAGCGGGCGCCTCATGGCTCACCTGGTAGAGCGGCGTCCTCACCACAGCGGCCCAGGTTAGAGTCCAACCTGTGGCCCTTTGCTACATGTCATCCCCCCTCTCTCTCTCTTTCTCTCTCTCTCTCTCTCTCTGTCTCCCTGTCTCTCTCTCTCTTGCTGTCGTGATGGAATAAAGGGAAAAAAAAAAGTGATTGACCTGGCTTGGACGTACTTGTTCAATTGTGTTGTGACTATTTGCAGCTCATGTGTTGTCAAATTGATTTCTGAATTTGTCTGTGTTTTTTCTGTTGACATGTGTTTTCTTAAGTTGCAGTGTAGTGAGCTCTCAGGGCCACCGTACTCTAAGGCCATGACAAAAAGCAAGGGAAAGACAATGAGGTGAATAATAAGAATATTCTTTTTTACAATAAATAGTACAACAAACACAAAGACACTAAGGAGTGGTGCGTGGGTGCACTGGTGTGGGTGCATGTGTACATGAGTGTGAGTGTGAGGAGGTGTTTGATGCATGAACACATAGTTACAAATGTGAAGGAACAGAGTGAGAGAGAGAGAGAGAGAGAGAGAGAGAGAGAGAGAGCCTGAAGAGGCGACCTCTCACAGGTCAGAAGCACTGGGTCTAAGTGTTTCCAGCTGAGGTGATCTAAACAGGACTCCGCCCTCCAGGTATCTGCTGCACCACAAATGAAAAACAGAATAAGAATGAGCCGGAGGACCATCACAGCCACAGCCACAGTCACAGCCACAGCCACAGCCACAGCCACAGCCACAGCCACAGCCACAGCCACAGCCACAGCCACAGCCACAGCCACAGTCACAGCCACAGTCACAGCCACAGTCACAGCCACATCCACAGTCACAGTCACAGTCACAGCCACAGTCACAGTCACAGTCACAGTCACAGCCACAGTCACAGTCACAGTCACAGTCACAGTCACAGTCACAGCCACAGCCACAGTCACAGCCACAGTCACAGCCACAGCGTAAACGATGACAAATAAACCAGCCTTCCCTGGTTTCTTCACAGCCGTTGCCAGATTTCAGAAAAGTGTCTGTCCTGCAGTGTCGACTGTTGACAGCCAGAGGCTGCGAGCACCTGGTCACCTCACCTGTAGCTCTGTCTGTTGATATGACATGTTCAATCATCTTCATGTTTTTCATGCTGCTCTCAGTAACATGTCACCAGAGACCAGTGATTCCTCCTCCACAGGGAGCGCTCATTTTATCAAGAAACATTTTCATCTTCAGAGTGTTTATTTGCACCCAGGTGAAAATAGTCACTCGGCAGCTCTTTGGCTGTTTACACAGAGACGCATAGGATGATCTGTTCTCCGATGTGACAGTGAAGGGGTCCAGGAGAGATTAAACCTACATGTAAATAGCCAGAGAAGCAGAAGATGAAAGAAAAGGCTGAAAGTCAGGTGATTAGTGGAGGAACAGAGGTGAGGCTGTTCTGTCTGACACATCTCAGCTCAAATGTCACTAAACATGCTCTGGTGTTTGGGTCTCGCAGATGAGATCACCGGAGTCTGTTTTATGTCTTTGCGGCTCTGAATTAAAATTCCTCTCACTCTATTGCTTCATGGATTAATGACATTTTCTATGGCTCCCTCTTTCATCACTGAATAAATGGCTCTAATGAGAAATGGTTCAAATGTGTGATCCTCTCTTTATCCCCACTTGATCTCACTCACATTCAATGTTTTTCCTTTTTTCATGTGTCAGACTCAGACCACTGAGAGTCTGCAGTCCTCCACTGGCTTCAGGGGGGGGGGGGTCTGCATCTTTTTCCTCTGTACCAACAGACCAACAAAATGAATAACAACACTGTCAGACAGGGAGGAGGAACTGCCGCTGCTGTGACGACCCTCCCCGCCCTGTGCGGCTGCCGCTTGGTTTGTGTGACTGCTTTCTCCGGAGGCAGTAGAGGTGGGTGTGACCAAGGCTCATCAGCAGGTCGGCAGCGCCCAGGCTGCGATTGAAAAGTCAAAATAATCTCCTTCTTCTTCTTGACTCTGATGGAAAACGTTATGAGGTGTGAAGGAGAATTCATAAGGACTTAGGAAAAGAATCTGACTGCACTTTATAACACAAAGACAATAACTCCTCCTTTCCTAACCACAAACACACTGTCACAAACATAAAACAGCTGCTCTGTTGTTTCTACATTGATGTGGCTCTGCTGTGGTGAAAGTACAACGGTGCATCACTTTAAATGTTGCTGCAGCAAGGAATTGTGGGACGGCATTTCTCCTTTGCTTTCGTAAAGGAAGGTCCAGTGTTTCCTAGGCAAAAGGAGATAAGATAGGAAGCACTGAAGCTCCTTTCCTCATCATGTAGAGAAGTGGAGCAGCTGTGATCATGATGCTGCTCAGAGACTTCAGCTCATTTCACTCAGTTTGAACCTTCATAAGAGAAAAAGATGTTTTGACCTTTTCTGGTTCTCTTCCCCACATTTGGTTTTGGTTGGCGTTTGGTTCGTGTTGCTGAATCACACAACATCACATCTGTGTTTGTGACACGATCCAAATCTTCTGGAAATCTCTGTCTGATTGGCTGGATCCCCGATCCATAAATATAGATTTCTCTTTAATCATCATCATAACAAAAACATAAATGTAATTTCACTAAATCCCCTCCCCTGTGTAAAGCATTAACAAATGAATTTTCTCTACTTAACAAATATATGAAAATGTTCCCATGCCAGGAAACTAAATACTTATGTCTAAACATAATTAATTCTGGTCTCTTGCTCAGTTCCTTATTTTTATTCAGTTATTATTTTATTGGCTCAACTTTCTCTGTATTTGTATTCATAGAGCACTGAAAATGTTCTTGCTGATTTCATAATATAATTGTGTTCAGTTAAACTAACTTGCTTTATATAAATGTTGTTGACGATTCATTTTTTCATAAGGTTAAAATAGGACTTACCTGAATGCCTGTGGATCGGGAAGGAACATGGTGCTCACCCTTTTCGAGAGGGTGCTGTCCCTTTAAGAAAAAACATAACAGGCTGTGTGTGTTGGCTGAGGGAAAAGCATGTGCTTGTGTTGAACTGTGGGTATTTTATTATGAAAAAGGTGCAACATATTTCTTTCATGTCATCTTATTTCAACACTTCAGTCCTGTTGACTCTGTGTTTGTGGTTCGGTAAGGAGGATTCATCAACCAAGTGTTAGAAATAAAGTTAGTAAAAAAAAATCCTAGAGTAAGTGCAGTCAGATTCTTTTCCTAAGTCCTTATGAACTCTCCTTCTCATCTTTCCTTGACCTCAGGACATTTTCCATCAAGGTCGAGGAGAAGCGGTTAGAAAGGAGATTATCTTGACTTTGGGCCTGCAGCCTGGGTTCTGTGGCTGCTTTCTCTGCAGGTGCTAGAGGTGGGTGTGGCCTAGGGTCAGCGGTCCTGACACACCAGGACCCTGTGGACCCGTGCTGCTTTTAAAAACCGTGGTGAACCTCAGTTCTTGTTCTCTCTCTCCTCCATTTGGTTTGTGTTGCTGCATCACACAACATCGCACTTCCTCACTCCCGCACTCACCTACACTGCTGATCTTATCCTGATGCCACTGTTGGTTTAAGATTTCCTCTTAAATGTACTGTTCTTTTAAATAAACCATTTGTTTATTGGCTCGTTTGGTGTGTGTCGCCCTCTTCTGTCAGGGTGAAATGAACAAACGAGTCATGATGTCACAGTCATTTACTGCTGCAGCCTGAAATGATGGTTAAACTTTGAGTGCTCATGGCAACCAAAAAGCACTAAATCACCCGCTGCCAGTCAGTAAAACTCCCATGATCCCTGTCAGAATACTCCCTCTAGTACTGGACATGTGGGTGCCATGTGCTCAGTATCAGTGTTGTATGTGAGCACTCACTTTCTCTTCTTCTTCACTCTAAAGTCTGGACTGTGTGAGCTGCTGTCAGTATCATTAAAACTAACTGACCTCGCAGGTAAATTCTACCTGATGTATGTATTAGCCTTGTTCCTGTTTGCAGTGAGACATAGACATAGATGGCAAACACAAACGGCCACTCAACCATGACTCATTTCTAACAGCTCCCATCACGCAGCAGTGTGGTGAAGGTCATGCGTTGGAGTTTCGGCTGACTGCGCATGACTTGACGGTCAACGTGAGCTTCAGGGGCGGAGTATCAAACGACTTCAGTCAGGTTGGACAACAGTCTACTTTCCGCAGTGCGAGTTCACCTGTGTCGCAGCAGGATGTTGTTCACACAACTCACTGTGGAAAACTGAAGAGCTATTCTGTTTCTTCATTTAAAAACGATGAGTGTTTCCCTCAATATGTGACTATGGTTAAGGTGTGTGGAGGGAAAGGTCACATGTGAAATATCTGCTAGAGCAACTCTTATAGAGAAATAACGATTTTATGATCTTTCTGTTTTATTGAGAACCATAGGCTTGAGAATGATAATAATGTTTTACAGCTTTCTGCTGGAAATGAAAACTATAGTGCTGGTGTCCATATGTAAAAAAAGAAAAAAGAGCCGTCAGAAGGAGGACATCAAATGAATTGTTTTCCCTTAGATAGAGATAACCATAAAAGAGCTGGGGTGTACAGAAACTAAGTGCATTTACTTCAGTCCTTCAGTCCTTTTAGTCAGTTCAACTTTCCTCTATTATGCAAAACGTGATTGACCATACACTGTGTTCATCACAGGAGAAAAAACAATCCCAGCCAACTCCTCCACTGCCAGTCATTTTGGAGAGATGAGGCAGAAGATTCTTCACCAGATCTGAAGTCTGGTTGAAGTTTTAAAGAAAGATTCATTTCGTTTGAAATGTTTGCTGAGTTAACCACGACCAGACTTCATCACTGACTGAAGAAAAAATGTTTGTTGATTCAGTTGTTTTCATCTTCATGTCTACAGTCTTTGTATCATATTCTACAAGCTTTTATTCTCCAGATTCTACAGTCGGTCAGTCAGTCAGTCAGTCAGTCAGTCAGTCAGCAGGTTGTTTCAGAGTCATTAGATTCTGTAAATGTGGAACAATACAACAATATGTTGACATAAAAAATGTACTTTTGAACACAAGTCAGCCAATCAGGATTAAGTGCCGTCATCGCAGAGGTGGCTCCCAGTCGGTGAAGCTGGTGGAGAAAAACTGCAGCCGTCTGACTTGGAAAACTGAAGGTGCTTTTCTCCTGCAAGGTTTTAATGTCATGTGACCTGGTGAGTCAGACAAAATTTCTAACCAGCATGCAAAGTGTTAAGTCCAGCACGCATCACGTCAAGTCGGCGCTGCACAGTGCCACATAAAGTCGAACGCACCTTTTATCTGCTGAAGACTGTCACACGAGCCACAGGTGTGCTGCTGCTACCTGGAGGCTGTGATGTGATCATGTGACTCACAGACCTGCTCTGTGGAAAAAGGAGGACGTGGAGATGATGAGGATGTTTTTCCTGCAAGATGATATCAAATTTGTGCTGTTACTGTGGGTATATTTATCCACAGAGACTCCCGGGTTCATGAGAACACACACTGCTGCTTACAACATAATCTGGACTCACTTGACCGTGTATTGATTTCTACTGTAAAGACTCATAATCTCATTATGGTGAAAACCAGTCCTAATGGAGGACTGACTGTGTGACATTTCAGTCACTCAGACATTCAGAAACTTCCTCATGGACAGGATGTTAAAATGCTCCTCAGCCTGCAGGAAAGCCTTACACACTTACTTACAGTGTTTGCACTAAAGAAAGAACAATCATGGTTCATTTTCCATTGAAGTCAATGGCTGTGTTCAAAATCACACAGTTGTTCACTTATTCACCAATTCACCTAAACTAGTGTTGTGTTGATTAATGGAGGCAGATGATCAGAAAATGGAATGTAATCAGCGAATAAACACATTGACATATTATATTTTTATTTCAAGAACCTTAACATATGGAAAATATGAATATAATCTGTAACACAAAAGTGATCCTTTTTCTGTTAAAGCTCCCCCTAAATGTCTCATGGAGGCTTTCAAGGGAGCTCATGTCCTTTTCAGAGCAGCAGAGCTCCCCTTAGCTCCCCCGTAATTCGAAAATGATTAAGCCTCATGCATCAAAGCTACTCTCTTATTAAGCTAGTCATATAATAAGATTGCAGGTCATGGAGCTCATTTTCAAGCAGACGCTTCACTCTAAGTAACGTATTATGCCTATATTGATTATCTGAAATCAAGCACACCTTAAGTATTTTATATTTTTATATGAACCCTATCAGAATTTGGAATTCTCTCATACTGACATCATGTCTAGCTATGTTTTATCCACAGCTACCATGGAAATCAAACATTGCTTGTGAACTGCCATTTTGAAGCCTTGAGTTTGTAATTTGGCGTCGCCATCTTGGTTTTTAAACCAAAGAAAGGTATTTGGATGAGAAGGGGTTGCTGAGGAGGAGTGAGGGCTAGAAATGACCAACCCACCGTGACTTCACCCATTGGTTTGTGAACTGCCGTCCCCACTGGCTTCATTTTCCAGACCCCAGGCCGAGCAGATCTACAGGCCACTGTTTCACTCAGTGGTCACTTTGTTTGGTTCACCTGTACAGTTGAACTCAATCCAGTACAACTGCTGTGCCATTAAGTTTACTTTGCACTGTCAGAGGTGTTAATTTGATGATGTGTTTTAACATTGAGGTTGTGAGGTGTTGTTCTCCTGGAATACTTTATATTCAGAGGTGTTTCTAATGTTCTCATCCACATTTATGTGAAGTGGAAGGACAAAAAATTCAATATAATAAATTCAATATAATGTAATCCAGTGCAACTGCCTTTAACCTTGACTTCAGTAAAAAACTGTTTTTACACATTTCACCAAAAACACATTATACATTATTAGTATTGGACTTCATGCATTTGTGCCTCCACTGAGTGTTTCCACTTGAACAGACACCTGTCTCTGACTGATGTTGTCATTTCCACCTTTTTATTTCCAGTTATCACCAGGTGAGTTTGTCTCTTCAACATTTTCAACATTCCTTGTCATAATGACTTTATTACAAACACTCTGATGACTGACAACTCTGAGGATGTGATAGAGAGTGAAATTGTGTTGTTCATTGAAACAGTATGAACCTGTTTCTCATGTAAATGAAGGAAAGGAATCTGTGTCAAAGCTGCAGGATTTGATGACCGTAGGGATCAACTGAAAGTCTGTTGTGATTGGTCACTTTGTGAAATCTTTCAGGAGGGTTCGCAAAGTGAACCTCACTCTCCTTGTGCCTCAGGGTTATTCATCTCCTGTCTGCCTGCCTCAGCTCCGGTTCCATCCTGCCCTTCCCCGACGAATCCAACAGAGTCACTCACCGCCTGCCTGCCGCCCTGCCACCTCCTCAGCCCAGCAGAACCTCAGCTCCACCATCCCTCGCCTGCCAGACCCCCACGACCTTCTTCCAGTCCAAACCAAGCTAACAGCTCTCAACAATAAAATCGAATGTACTCGCATGTGTTCTGCTTTTTGGGTCCTAAGGCATTTTAATTGGATATAACACCATTGCCATTGCTGGGGCTCTCCAGAGCTGCTGTACAGACACAGGAAATCAGCCTGTGTATGTGACACTCAGCTGCACCAACATGGTCTGAACAAGGTGGCTGAGAGGAGAGATAATAATGGTGTTGAGATTAACACAAAGAAAACAGAGGAGATTGTATTTAATTCACCATCTGATTCACACAGGGCCTGTCCAGACCTGATCAGACCTGATCAGACCTGCATTACCATGCGTCTTCAGTGACCCAATCACAAGTGGTCAGCTCTGAGTACATCAGTTCACACCTGGCTTTAATATGTGTCTCAGATCTCACTTCCTGCTTCATATGCAAATAAACAGGTATGCATTTTTAGCCAATCGACAGACGACCATTGGTTGTCAATGTGCTTGTGTCTATGTGTGGAGGAGGAGCTGAGTGAGTCATCACACTGCACACAGCTATACACTGAAATCAGGTTTTAACCATTTGAAAATATTTTGGGTTCATTAAAAACTGTGTTGGACTAATCAGACTGAGACAGAGGACGTCAGCAGAGGAGTCGGTCCTTCAGTGTGGCCCAGGACACATTCACGTTCACACTGCTGAAAGAATGTGGACACATGTGGTCCAGACCACCTCTGAATGTGGTCTGAGTGATCCGATCCCAAGTGCATCCTGATTGCTTCTTGGGTGCGTTCACACCTGAACTTAGAGCTGTCCACTTGTGATGGGATCACCTGAGACAGATGTTAATACCAGGTCTGAACAGGGCCATAAAGTTCCCCAGTAAATATCCTCACTGAAAAGATGAAACACGTTTTATCATATAAATATTTGACTGTAATGAGAAATCATCTGTTACAATGGAAAGATCAGAGTGAATCTGCCTGCTGCTGCCACCAGGACAGAGCAGCGATTTTATTTCCTTCACCAGTGTTTGTCCACAACTTTAAAGTACAAACTGTTCCTAACAAGAATATCTGCTCACACACTGTCACACACTGATTTGTCTGATCCTCATCATCATCATCATCATCATCACCTAATCCAGAGATGCCAGCGTGTTGATCTTGATGTAAACCCCAGTCCCTCTCTGCTCCAGTCACACATCACACTCTCTGCTGCCAGTTGTCTGCCATCATAAGAACATTCACACACTTTAAGTTGGTGCCCATCAGCTAATAATGATGTTTTCACAGCAGGCGACAGAGAGCCATAAATAAAGGCCTTAACAGAGCTCAGCTGCTCTCAGCCTCTCTCCACGGAGCAGGTCACTGCCTCAGGTCTCTGCTGTTCATTTTCTCCTACACACTGATTTCTGTTCCCTGTCTCCTCTGTCTGCTTCCATACAGAGAGTGAGCTTTAGTCTTGTTGCATTTAAAACTGTCTCTCTGTTCTGTCACATTTTGATCGCTGCTGAGATTTGTTTGTGGCTGTTCTGTATTTTTGACTTTAACAAACTTCTACTCAGCCAGTTTCCAGGATCTCTCTCTCACTTGTTTCCTTACTTTCACTTATTAGTTTCTTGGGGGCTTAAAAGATAAAACTACACATCTCAGCTTGCAAAACTTTCTGCTAATAATGTTTTGATAAATTTGCTAACATCTAAGAGAAGCTGCCTAGGCTAAAACTGAATACTTCGCTTGCACATACATACTACTGGTACCAAGCACTTGCACATACATGCACCTGTCTCTTATACACATCTGTACCGTGGATGCAGAGCCGGGGCTAAGCTAAAGGCTAGGAGATGGAGATATAAGCCTTTTCTACCATCGATCCTCATGGGAAATGTCAACTCCCTGGCTAACAAGTGTGATGAACTGGAGGCACTTGTGAAGAACCAGCTAGCATATCGTGAGTGTAGTCTCATGTTGTTTCACGACAACACTCCTGACCGTTGTTTGGATTTACCCGGCTTCACTGCAGTACGAGCGGACAGAGACTCCAGAGCAAGTGGGAAGAAACAAGGTGGAGGACGTGTTCTGCTTGTGAACAATAGATGGTGCAACCCTGGTCACATCACAGTGAAGGAGAAGATGTGCTCTTGGCATATTGAACTGTTGGCAGTTGGTCTTAGACCGTACTATGTACCAAGGCAGTTCTCACACATGTCGTCAGAGCCTGCAGTCGCGTGTGACGTCATCCACGAGACTGTTGCGAGAGTACAGACCCAGCACCCTGATGCATTCATTGCAATATTTTCACCATGTCACTCTCACCTCTCACCTGACTGGCTTCACTCAGTATGTTGACTGTCCCACAAGTGAAAATAAGACATTTGATCTTTTGTATGCAAATGTCCAGGAGGCCTACCCTGCCTCAGCTCTACCACCACTTGGCAGATCAGATCATAATCTGGTTTTTCTTCAGCCTTCCTACAAGCCCTGTGTACTGAGGCAGGCTGCAACCACCCGCTCATTCAGGAACTGGACCCCGGAGGCCAGTGAGTCTCTAAAAGACTGTTTTGAGTGCACAGATTGGGATGTCCTGTTGGACTCACACGAAGATGATAACAGCAAGGACCCTGACCTTGACAGAATGGTTGAATGTACCACGGACTACATTAACTTCTGTATGGACACTGTAATACCAGCATGGACTGTACACTGCTTTCCAAACAACAAACCCTGGATCACCAGTAACATCAAGACCCTCCTCTCCCTGGTCCTGTGGAAAAAATCATGTGTTGTTCCGGTCCCTAAAGTAGGACGACCGGCTGAGATAAATGACTACAGACCGGTGGCCCTCACATCACACATCATGAAGACCCTGGAGCGGCTGCTCCTCCGCCTTCTGAGGCTACAGGTTGAACATGCACTAGACCCCTACAGTTCACCTACAAAGAACATGTTGGAGTGGATGATGCCATCCTTTACTTGCTCCACCAACGTAGTTTTACTTGGATGAGCCAGGTAGTTACATGAGGATTATGTTTGTTGATTTTTCAAGTGCATTTAACAACATCCAACCCCCCATCCTTAAAGACAAGCTGGAAGGGATGGGGGTGGATCCCTGCTTCACGTCCTGGATTGTGGATTACCTGACAAGACGACCACAGATAGATAGATAGATAGATAGATAGATAGATAGATAGATAGATAGATAGATAGATAGATAGATAGATAGATAGATAGATAGATAGATAGATACTTAC
>NW_019524576.1:0-64333 GCF_002814215.2 Seriola lalandi dorsalis | reverse complement strand
TATCTATCTATCTATCTATCTATCTATCTATCTATCTATCTATCTATCTATCTATCTATCTATCTATCTATCTATCTATCTATCTATCTTGACCTTTGACCTTTGATTTACAGCTACTGATTTGAGCCCGTAGAGTTAAACATAAGGAAAACTGCATTAGCCCCCAGTCCCCCCTTCTCAATGGAAACTATACCTTTGATTACCACTACAGTATAAACCCAAGCCAAGGTGTGACTCACCACCACAGACCCTCTTGGTCAGAACAACAGCCATAGTGAATCTGCAGAAAAGAGCTAATTCTTCACTTGTACTCTGTAGCAGCCCACAAATAGCAGCCTCTTCATTCAGCACTCACTCTGATAACAGCAGTGTATTAATAACAGCTCTGGTGTTTTGGGAACCGCTGATTCACCGAGCAGAATGAAAACAACATTAAACAGACAGAGGATGAGGAAACAGCAGGGCACAAAACGCTGTTTTCCTCAGCCCACTTTCCTCCGACCGCTCCCTCATTACCCCTCTGTGTGGAAAGTATTAACTAATTGTGGTGGAGCTGCAGGCTGCGAGCCAGAAAATATATTGGGTTGATAGAAACCAGTTGGAGACGTCGGCTGTTTCCTGTCCCAGAAATAGCCAGCCTCCACCAAACAGCTTTGGCCTGTGTAAACTGTGAGCAGCATCGCCACGTCTTCATCTGCAGCTACAGGAAGAATCGACATTTAAAGTCTTGTAGTGATCATCATGTATATTTAAAACCATCACCATCTTTATCCTCTCATGCGGCTTCCATTCACTCGGTGCCTGTAGCTCCTCACTGAAGCACTGAAACACGTGCTCCATCTTTCATGTGAGCTCAGCGTGTTGCTGCTGTGATGTGATGCTGCCGCTGTGAAGATTCATGTAGAGGTGACTGCTGCTGTCTCCGCAGACACCTGTCTCTTCTGTAGAGGTGAGCGGCCTGACGGGAGCCGACACATTAGCCCCCCGCCTGACACGTATTAACCAGACGGCAGCGTGCAGGACAGACAGCAGGTGCTGACCCGCATTGATTTTAAATCTTTGTTTCAACACTGAATTTAATAACACACATATTTAACTATACTAAATATATATTGCTCAGTCTCAGGGAACTTTATTTAATTTTTAACAAGGTTTATAAGCGATATAAGTGCATCTTTAGTTAGGTTTATAAGATTGTTGCATTTTTCTCAGTCCTGCTCCCAAAACACGTGTCATTTAGAAAAGCATGTTTTAAAGCATGGCAACTAATTCCTTTATTTTTGCCTCAAATGGTTTACTTTAAAGAAATGGTTGGATACATGTTCAAATAATTCATGTCTGTGACTAAGAAATCGCTATATACGACGCAAGTTGTATTTTTCCAAAAACTACAAAGCCATTTTTTAAACATTAGGTTGATGATATTTTTTTATGTAATTGATTAAACAATAGGGAAAATGGTGGACCGAACTTAATTGAGAAAAAATGTGGTTTATGTTTATTTTTTTATAGAAAAACTGGAAGTAGCAGGAATGAAAATTGGGTAAAAGAATTGTGTTTCCTCGTGCCTGTGCGTGCATTCTGATGGAAGTGAGACGAGACGGACTGGAAGGGATGGGGGTGGATCCCTGCTTCACTTCCTGGATTGTGGATTACCTGACAAGACAACCACAGCCCCCCCCCCCCCCCATTATCAGAGTACACACTGACCTCATGTGACCTCTTTGACATTACTCAGTCATTTGATCAGTTCCTAATATGAAAATATTGATTAGTGCAGCTTTAAAAAGCCCCCATCTCCTACACACATCTCAGCATCAGCTGTAGAGGGGTGGGGGTGTCTACCTCTGGCTGAAGACACTGCACCACACTCCGCCCTGAGAGAGAATGCGATGTCACAGTCAGGATGCGGGTTATAAATACATATTGATCAACCGATAATAGACTGCTAACAGTGTATGAGATCAATGCTGTGACTTCTCCAGCTCTACACTGCATCGTTTCTGTTGTCAGACTCACAGCGCACAGTTGAGGTGACGTGGACTCTGAGCTCTCGCTGGAGGTAGAACCACGACAGGACCTCTCTTCACTACATACACCCTCCCATCACAAACCATTTGTATTAATATCATTAGCCATCAACAAAAAGACAATATCGCTGAACTAGAAAGTCAGAACTAAAGTGTGCACAACCCACTGGCTCAGTTTACTAGGTCATTCAAATGTAGAAAAACTTTCAACTTCTCTGAAAAACATCAAATCACATGAAATCAGCTGATTTTTCTGACATCATATGACCACTCATTCATTACAATGACATATCTTCACTTCACTTCACTTGTATTATTATATTATTGTATATATTACATGTTATATATCATTATTTATATTAGATGTTTGTGTTGGGCGTGGATGTTGGCCCGTGGGCGACATGTTGGGGCCCCTGGTGGGGGCAGAATGGGGCAGGACCGCCCTCCCTCTGTCTTACAGGGTGAGTAGAACGAAGTTTGTCTCTCCTCAGTGGACAGACTCCCTCGATGGTCTGGGAGTTGTCCAAAGCAGGATAAGTAAGATGAATTATAATGTTGCCCTAAATCAAGATCCACCCAAATTAAAAACCCTTGATTGGAGGGAAGAAGAGGGGGAAACCCGGCCTCCAGGCGGGTTGCTGCATGCTCCCGATTGCAGTGAAGACAAAGAAAAAAACTATATAGGCTTGACAATAGAAGCGAATGGGACACAGAGTGGTGCTAGTGTGTCTGTGTTTTACCTCAAAATATGCACAACTTTAAAACTCCCATTTTATCTCTGGAAACAGCAGAAGAGTTTGGAGATGTTATTTGCTTTGCTGTCAAAACTAATTCTTCATATGCAGTTTATTTATGAAGGTGTTCTGTTTTTGTGTGTTTAATAGCTCTTTAAAGAATAGAACATTGTGCACTGAGTCTATGGCTCGCTCTTTTCTGATGATTAACATGTTACCTGCAGCCTGTAGTCAGCCTTCTTCTTACCTGACAGCGTCCTGCCGTCATGACAGTTGATGGTTCATCTCTTGACCGTGGTGTTGGCAAACACACCACAACAATCACATCTCTCTGGCTTCTGGATGAGCCAGCCCTCCCCTCCCTGTCCTGAGTGCAATGAATAATGTAAATAAGCCGTCTCTTCCTGTGGAGGGCGAGCTGCTGAGTGACATGAACCCGCCCCGGCTTGTCCCGTCTGGTCTCAGAGTCCTGGCTATTGTTGCCTGAAGAGCTGCCAATGAGGCTGGCACCGCTAACGCTCCTGACTCCTGCAGCCTGTCAGCCACTGACTTCACTGTTTCCTCTGCTGAGCGCTGCCAGTGCAGGAGTTTATTAATCCAGTGAAGTATCCAACACTCTGGTCAGCTGCTGTTGTATATGTTTGTTCCCACAGCGCGTTCTGTTTGTTAACCTCTCACGGGTTTAATGTATGGATTCACTGAGTAAGATTTAAAACAACCTTATAAACTGGCAGAAATTTCAAAGTCACATCTGTAACTAACATCTGCGTCAGTAACGTTGTATATGTGTGTAACAGAGGGAATCTGTAATAGCACAGCACATAACTGCAATAATCTTTCAAATGAGGACACAAGCAACAAAACGGACATGTTTATCCCACTGGGGCCATTCATTTGAAAAATCCCATTAGCCACATGGAATGTCAAAATAAGATGGCCGTCCATTTCTGGGATAGGACACATATCTTTCCAGAGAATTTTACCCACGAGACAGAGTTCAATGATTTTGCAATTTAATCTTGTTTTAGACCAATAGGATGTTAAATTCACAACTGTCACTTCATTAAACTTCCTCAGAGCTTCATTTGTGCAATTTCTAACATGTAATGTGAAAAATTCTGCATAAAACACAATGTATTTGTAAACTATTTATTATGAATGAGGTGCCTAAAGGTTCTGTAAAAGTCAACAGTCTACTTGTTTACTTATCTTAACATTAGCTTGCTAGCAAGATTTTTGTAAGTAATATTTTTTTGTGAGTAAAATTTTTGCTGAAATACGCTTTCATTTTATTTTGTATGTGTAATATGGAGGATAGGACAGGGTCTTTTTTCTCTTATGAAGGTTGAAACTGAGTGAAATGAGCTGAAGTCTCTGAGCAGCATCATGATCACAGCTGTTCCACTTCTCTACATGATGAGGAAAGGAGCTTCAGTGCTTCCTATCTTATCTCCTTTAGCCTAGGAAACACTGGAACTTCCTTTATGAAAGGGAAGGAGAAAATGCCTTCCCACAATTCATTGCTGCAGCAACATTTAAAGTGATGCACCGTTGTAGTTTTACCACAGCAGCTGTTTTATGTTTGTGACATGATCTAGAACTGATGGAAATCTCTGTCTGACTGACTGAAGCCCAGATCTATAATCTCTTTAAAGCTCTTTAAATCCAGGTGAGAAGAACAAGTATATTGAGTTTATCATTATCATAACAATCTTTACCTTAATGTCATTTCAAAACCGTTCAAAATAATATCCCCTCTTAACAAATGTAAAAAGGTCAAAACTGAACGTAGTCTACTTATGTCTGAATATAATTGATCCTGGCCCGTACTCAGCTGCTTATCTGTTAATGTGTCATAGTGTTATAAATCACATTGGTTTAAAAAAATCCAATGTGTAAAAAGTGTAAGAGCAGTCCGATTTTTTTCCTAAGTCCTTATGCACTCTCCTTCTCATCTTTCCTTGACCTCACGATGTTTTCCATCGAGGTCGAGGAGAAGTAGTCAGAGAGATTATTTAGACTTTATCACAGTCAAGTGCTCCAGCCTCTTCAGGTGCAACCACTTCACTATATCACTAAATCTGTCCTCTTCTTGCAGATCAGTCTTTATGGACACCTTCTTCACTCTGGAGACGATGATGATGATGATGTTGATGATGATGATGAACAATCAAACCTTCTTCCAGAAACTTCTATCAGTCCATTCTCGACCTGTTTGCTTTGGTTAAACTGAACTGGTGCCTTGACCCAGTTACTGTGGCTTGTTTGGGCAGGTGAGACAGCTGTCAATCAAACGGAGTATACGCTGGACTAAACAGTCAGACCAGGAAGGTGTGAAACCGGCGCCTTGGTTCCAGTCAGACTTTGGCCTTAGGAGTTTATGATCATAGATTTTTTTAAATCCATCTGCTGATGGTGAACTGATCAGGAATCTTACAGTCAATCTGCAGAAGAAATCTACACCATCATGCAAATCATTTTGTAACCATGGTAACGCTTTTCTCTAATTAGTCAGATACAGTTGAAACTGCAGCGTGTTGAGCTTGTGTCTGTGTCGTCTGGCAGTGAATCGAAAGTGACATACTGATGCCGCAGTAACGGCGTCTAATGTTACTGTACAACAGCTCTATGTTCTGTCTTGCACTGTTTATGATTGTTGATAATAATACTAAAAGAAAGAACATAAATATACAGGAGAGATGTTAACGTGCTGTCAGTCACCTGATGATGTAGAATGACATCACTACAACTGTCTGTCAGTGTGAGTAACATCATGCTCACAGCTGCTGGTCTGTTTGTAAAGACTCAGTGTGAGCGGGACGTCGGCCTGGACAGCACGAACACCTGATCGAAGCACCATCACAATGTTTTTCTGTTTGTCACCGACATAAATCTGCAGCCGGTGAAGCGGCTGTTGCTGTGTGTCTCACCTGTCTGAGCCTCTGAACCTCCTCACACCTGTCACAGGTCTCATGGTGGACTTCCTCATTAGTCTCCACCTGCTCTGGACGGATTTGCAGGAGCTGTGCCAGACTCCATCCACTTCTTGACTGAATTTCCTGATGTCTGTGCAGCGCCTCAACAGCCACAAAACTTAACTCAGACTCAGCTAGGGATGATTATTTGTGGCAGCCCGCTGGCTCTGCCACAGCCTCTAGGCAGAGTTAGCGTTAGTGCCTGAGAGCCGAGCCATGACATAATGATTATTTGAAATGCACAAATTAGTTTTTACTCTTTAATCATTTAAATAAATTACTTCTAATAGAGTTAAACATTATGAAGTTAACCAAAGAAAAATGTGTATTTAGTATTTTCTTTAATGGGCATCATCAGTCATGCGATAATTCAACACAAGCATCCTCCATCTAATACAAATAAATGGGTGTGAAAAGCCAATAAAACCAATTACACAAAGAGATTAATGAGTGATTGTCTGAGGAGCCACAAACTGTTGAGAGGAGACGATTCTCTGGAACTGTTAATGGAACCTGAGGTCAGGAAAAACTGCTCTGCAGCATCTGCTGAGCTCCAGCATCAGAGTGGAGGATGGAGTGATGGAGTTCAGGAGGAGAAGCAGAAAAGCTTCAGGGTGAACAACACGTCCAACCTTGATGTGGATAGAATACAACAGCAGAAAACCATATCAGGTTCCACTTCCTGTCATCAAGAACAGAGACCTGAGGCTACAGTGGACACAGATTCACCATCACTGGACAGCTGAATACCTGGTTTGATGGATCTGGATCTGTGCTCAGGCAGCACATGGTAGAGTCTGAGTCCATGGACCAACCTGCCTGGTGTCAACAGTCCAGGCTGGTGGTGGTGACAGTGCGCCTCCTCTGAGTCTCTGAGTCTCCAGACCTGGAGCCAGTAGAACATCTTGATGTGGCAGAACAGGAGATTGGCAGCTTGAATGTGCAGCTGACAAATTTGCAGAAAGCCATTCGACATGTTCTAATCCTGCTATCACTTTAGACCCTGGCCCTCCCAACTACCAACAGGATCACCCGCAGCTCCTTCTCCTCCCCACTCACCTGCTCTTCATCCCCTCATCAGCTCCTAGTACGCTGTATATACTGGTCCATTTCTACCTGCTCGCTACCAGATCGTCTCTGTGTCAGGTGCTCAGCTCTCCGGCTCTCTGCTCTTTTCCCGCCTGTTTTGAATCCTGATCGTGTTTTTGACCTCACCTGTGTGTTATTTATTTGTTTGCCTATCTGGATTTTTCTATCCCTGTTCTTATTTCCTAAGTAAAGACTCTACTCTTACATCTGCCTCCTGATTCGTGATCTCAAGTCCCTTTTCTGAGAACCAAGACACTGTGACACAATCCACTTCCTTTTCTGATTCTTGTGATGGATTGTGATCTTAGTCAGAAGCATCCACTAGTGAAGATATTTCACTGGATAAGTCAAAACCTTGACCTGTTGGTGGCTAGATGAAAAGGTCGTCTGTGCAGCAGGTTAGTATGACCCAGTTAGGTTATGTTGCTAGGCGACACCTGGTGGTCATAGTAATTATGACAGGAGCAATGTTAACCGCATTGTTATTATTGTAACCATGACGACAAAGATTGTCTAATGTTTAGGTAGTACTTATTTCAACCGGAATGATGATCTTTGCCTAAACCTTACCAAGCCATGGATTGTAACCATGGTGACAATGGTCCGGTACGACGCTCTCAGTACAGTCCACGTGTTTCTTATTTCAGGAGAGACTCCTATGGGTTGTATCAGAGGGTTGGAAAAAACCTTCTGTGTGGTTGTTCAGGTCAGAGGACTGGTTGAAACTCAGGGGGATCACCAAACTCAGTGGGCTTCATCTTCTGGGGGCCATGAATATCTGAATATAGTCTGTCCAATCGCTGTCTAAATATTTCAATTTGGCTGAAGTGGTGGGCCAACTGACCAACTGAGGAACATCGTCATCCCTATAGACCACGCTGCTGATGGACCTCCATGATATTTACTGAGCACATTCCTGCTCCCCAGAGAATGAACCCTTTCTATTTTGAGCAGATTTTCACTTGTGCCACCATCAGGCCAAAGCATCAACTTGACACATAGTGATGTAGTGGGCAGATTGTCGTGAAAACATTCATGTTTCCATGGGGGTAAACCATAAACCCCAGGACATCTCCTCAGGACTCACTAAAAATGTCAGTACTAAAGGAAGACCAGAGTCCCGAAAGCTAAAAGCCACAGGATCCTCCTCCTGCTCACACGATTCCTACCATTTATTTCCCAGTCAACCAAATGATTTAATGCGTCGAATAAGCCGAGGTAATAACTCTGGCCGCCCGGGGGTGTAATTAGCCGTGTGATTTCTCTCCTTTTTATTTTCCCTCTGACAGACTGCTGAGAAAAGTGAAATATTTACAGCATTTCAAAGCACATCATGATGTTTGAGGAACATACTCAATCTTGTGAGAAACAGAGTGATGTCGTATTCCATAGACTGAAATATTCACGCAGAGCAGGTCACACTCATCCAGAGCTGCTTTTAATGAGGTGAAATATTCATGGAAGCCTGACAGCTGGCCTCTATAAGCTGTTATAAATCTTATATTTATTTTCATATTGATACTGTCAACTGCTCATTACTGGACTCATTTCTGGAATAATAATTCCCAATCTTCTGAACTGTTGTGTCTTTGCGTTTTCCTCCTTCAAGGAAAACATGAACATCTTTGTCCTGCACTCCCCTTCCTCTGATGGAGGAGTGTGGGGATGTCAAAGGTGTGTGTGTGTGTGTGTGTGTGTGTGTGTGTGTGTGTGTGTGTGTGCGCGTGTGTGTGTGGTAATGGTACACCACTTCATTCCTTATTTATGCCAATGTCTCTGTAATGGCTTCCCCGGCTCAGAGGGTGAAATCCAGAGATGGATTGAGACGGCCCAGAATGGATGATGGGAAAAAGAGCAGAGAAACAAAGAGAGGAGAATGACACTGAACTCACAGATCGTCCCTTAGGTGCATCGCTATAACAATGATGAGCAGTGTATCACCATAACAACTCGTTCTCTCTCTCACACGTAGGAAAAGATGAAAAGAGAAAATGATGCTAATGACAAACTGTCTCCACTTAAGTCAGAGTCTAACTGGGATCATTCATTCTTTTTTTGTCTCTGTAAATCAGGAGAGATTTTGTTATTAGTCCGTTTAACTTTATTTTAGTCCCCTATTTTCTCGTCAGCGATGTTGCGTCATGACTTCAGTTTCATCTCGTCAGCGTCTTTTCTTCTTCATGGGAAGAAAGAGGTTGCTGACGACGTATTTCATCATAATTTGCGTTGACAAAATCAACACTGTTGAAGTGTGAGTGCTGAACACAGTTGATGCTTCGCCTGAAGGCGTTGAAAGGAGTTGGAGAGTCACTTAAAGGGTCTGGTTCTGAAGGACTTCTAATGTTAGTTAAACACGAGAATTGAAAGCTGCTGACGTGTCGGCTGAAGATGATTCGATGAAATGAGCTAAAGTTAAGTACAGCTTGTGAGTGCGAAAGGGATTTCAAGGGTAAATTGAAGCGTTTGCAGTAAAGGGAGCTGAAGTGGGAGGTGAACTGTAAGCACTGAATTCCAGGTCGTGCTATCAATGTTCTACAGTAGCAGAAAGTGCAATAGCAGTTAATAGTGATTAATTCCCGACGGCATCTGTGATTGTTATTCTCCTGCCGGACCATGAAGGAGGCCATGGTCCAGTTTTGGACAGTTTCATTAAATGGTGCGATGACTCATACTTGCAACTCAATGTCTCGAAGACAAAGGAGATGTTTATTGATTTTTGCAGGAACCTATGTGAAAGCTATGTGTTGCTGTGCACAGGGTCATGGTAGTTCAGCAGCTGAAAGACGTGGTACCAAAGGAAAGTGCTGTTTTCACAGGATGTTAAACCACTGAAAATATTCTGCATGAAGCGTGCATTTAAACAGAATTATGATTGTTTCGGTGGGCGTTTTTAAAAGCCTCTAAAACATGTTTTTTCTCGTGGCTCTGTGCACAGCAACACATCGCACTTGTGGGACACGGAGCATAAGCCAGTTATTAATCCTGGTGTAATGTGGTCCAGTCGACCAAACTAACATGGATGTAAGATATGATGGCAGTTTTTCAATAAGCGCCTTGTAAATAAACAACTACATATGCAAATCAGGCCTTTTGAAGAGAATGGACCCTCTAACCTTTTTATACAGGTTGCAGTGATGAGTGTTACAGGCATCACCAGCAATGAACCTAAGAGCAGTTTCACATTCTTAATAATAACATTCGTTTTGACCGACTTCATCTGCAAAAAAAGGTCAACGAGAGATTGTTCTTCTTGAGAGAGCTGAGGGGTTTTAACGTTGACAGATCGCTCTTAAAAATGTTTCATTCATCTTTTATTGAGTCACTTTTAACTTTTGCAGTGATCTGTTGGTTTGGTAACAGTATGGCATGGTTCACAAAAACAGGCTGGGAAATATTGTTCAACTTTGCCAAAAAATTACTGGCACTAATTTGAATGATCTTGGCCATGTTTATCAAGTCAGAGCCACTCAGGGGGCAAAGGTCATTTTTGCAGACCCCCATCACCCTCTCCATTCAGAGGTACACTTTCCCTATAGAAGCCAAATCAAACCGATATCTAAGGTCATTTGTCACTGCAAATACAAATGTGTTCCTCCAAGGAATGTCGTCAGACATCAACATCCCTGCACTCAAGACAGTCTCAGTCCAGACTGTTCAGGTCTGTGGTTCCCTGATGGTGGAACAAGCTATATGCAATCAGAGCAGGGCGTCCCTCTCTATCTTCAAGAATCTGTTGAAAACTCATCTCTTCAGAGAGACTTCTCTCCTAACACCTCCCTGACATGTTTAAGTAGCTCTGACTATCAACTTCTTTACCTGAGCTCCTTCACTTATTGAATAGATGTACTATATGGATGGATGGCAAATGACAGTTTATCACAGTGAATTGATGATTCTGATAATATTTTGTGTGCAGTAGTGGCAATTATTCTTGAAATCATAGAGAAACAGGCTTAAAACAGTTATTCTTTTCTTCTTGTGTCCGGCTACGGTCATCGTCACACAATCCGCCAACATCTCGTTTTGACATCTTGTGTGGTTCTGTGTGATTTCGGCAACTTACAGTTACACCCACATAGAGTCGCCCCTATAGAGACCCTCTCTCTAAAACCTGCAACGTAATCCACTTCTTTGAGTGTGTTTCAGGAGAGCCCTCACTGAAAGACAGCAGTGAAGTAATATTAGTGGGTAAGACACCAGAGAGAATCTAAATAAAACCCAGTGTCTACTCCACCTTCCAGACAGAACACACCAACCAACCTTAGCATACAGTTCACAATGATGAGTATTATAATTATCACCAGTAATAAGTCTTAATACTGACTGAGAAACAGTTTCCAAGGGCTTCAGAGTCGCAGCTGCACGTATGAAATGTCACCATAACCCATGACTGACAGGAGAGTTGCCACAGCAAGAGTCCTTCTACAGTTCAGAGGAAATATGATTTTCTGGACCTTGGAAAGTCACCACTGTTGAATTGCATTATGGTAATCCAACAGTGTCTGAATGGGTGTTCTTCTACCAGTGTATCTGCTCTCCCAAATCACAACACAGAGTACATCAGACTGTGTCTAACTCACAGTCTGTAACTTCTGCCTCTAGGGGTCTCAATAAAAACAATAACAAAAGATGGCGTTTGGTGACATCATGAAATAGCATTGGATCATGGTAGTTGTTCTTCACCACCATTGCCATAAGCTCCGCCCGGTTTGGATTCCTTCAGTGTCAGTGGTTGTGGAAATCAAACAGACCCAGTGATTCTAAAAACACTGAATGAAGCAGTTTGACATTTAAAGTCAGTGTTGGAGCGATGCTGTACGGAGGACAGAGACTCGGGGAAGAGCTGGAGCTGGGATTGATGCTAACCTTTGTCTTTATTGTTTCTCTGATAACTTATGAAGCAGACGTTCAGCAGGTTTTTACCAGCAGCTGAATTATCTACAGAGGTGTCCTCCTCTCCACAACAAACACCGCAATGGGATTAAAACCAGTAAACTAATAAAACAATTTCCCTTTAACAATCAGAGATTCGGCGACGCTCTTCAGTGACACAGGACAGGACGTCTCCAGCAGCTGGGAGCTGAGCTGTCTAACATTTCCTCAGCTTGTTTCTCTGATAACTTCAGATCCAGACGTCCGACGACTAAAATCCTTCATCTGGTTCAAATATAGAGCTGAAAACCACCAAGGTGTAAAAAGTGTATGTGGCTTAAAACTAGATAAAAGTCAATATCCCCACAGAAAAGCTGTTATCAACTCACATGCATCATGTGACCACCTGTGATATGAGAATCAGTGGTGTTAGCCTTCAGTTGCAGTGGTTACATCTGTCTGATACATTTAAAAATAGCCACATACTAATGAAAGTGAAATGAAACAAATCTCTGCTAATGAAGTGAAAAACTATTATCATTCAGCCAGTGGCAGCGACTGAAACATGAACTTCACACACTCGCTGGCCTGTAATCCCCCAAAGTCACCATAACCTTTATCACAGATCATAGAGAGTTGCAGAAAAAATACAGACACCAGAGAGGTTCACAGTTCAAAGCACTGATATACATACTGTGTGAGAATGTGCATGTGTGTGTGTGTGTGTGTGTGTTTGGACAAAACAGACAGAGAGAGACAGAGCAAAGGAGAGATGAAGAGAGCGATGAGAGAAGAGAGGGAGAGTCAATAAAGCACAGCCCTGACTTCAAACACACACAGATTAACCTTACACCTTCCTCACAGTAGCACGTTGTTTCTGTGAAAAGCCAGAAACCCATTAGTGAGTCCAGGCTCCCTCCTGGAGGATCGTGATGGGGGAAGCATACAGAAAAAAAATCCACCTGGAAACTTCATTCACATACAGTAGGTCACTGCTGCCGGCTTAACGGGCTCAGGCTTTATTTGTAATGATGTGTACATTTGCAGCAGTGATTTAAACAAGGTGAGGAAGAACAGGGGAGCAAGATTGGGGTCATCAGGCAGTAAATACAGCTTGGCTGTTAGTGAAAGGTCAACTGACAGTTGGATCTTAGGGATAAAAACATGATGTTAATTCCTCTCTCCCATGGAGGAGGGGTGGTACAGGAGGCGCCATGACCATGTGCTGAAGGCAGAGTACTTATGTACCATAAGGTCTTTTTCAGGATTCTTGCTAACCGCCTGACAGCACACCTCCTGAGGAAGGCATACAGGGCATACATTGCAGAATGCCCAGGAACGCCAGGCTGTATACAGCACACAGCAGTGGAGTGGGAGAATAGAGGAGTACTAGACTGTCGTAGACCCATGGATTCACTCCACATAAACCTAAACGGTCAGCAACAGACACCGTACTTCAGAAGGGAACACAGACCTCGTACTGGCCAGTGCACGGTCCAGTCAGCTCGTATGGAGCTGGAAGTTCAAGGTCACTCCTGTGTTATATGATTTTCCAGTGACCATCATGGAGGGCCTCGAGTGTAATGTGAGACAGGTTCTTTGCAGGTGGCTGGGCCTACCAAAGAGCTGAAGCAGCATCACCCATCATGCACACTGCAGCTTTCTTCCACTAGTCTGACAGAGGAATTTAAGATCACCAGAGGTAGAGAGGTGATAGACTGAAACCAGAGTCTTCTCTGCAGGCATCACAGTTAGAACTGGGAGGAAGTAGCGGGAACAGAAAACAGTCAAGCACGCAGAAGAAAGTCTAAGACATCCTCTAGCCACACACTACGACTAAGACTGGGGGAGAGAGAGACAGCAGCTGATCCAAGATGAGATCCATGTGTGTAAACGCCCCACCTCTTTGCCCATTTTTTGATTAGCTGGGAGTTAGGGGCGGAGTCAGGGACTGCCAAGATGGTGACGGTGCTGAACTCACAACGTTAGATATGTAGCGATAGAAAAACTAATATATAGCCCTTTTAAACGTTATACTGTATTACACTTGTGTTACACTCATCATGTTACATCTTACAATAAGAGAGTGTCAGTCTTCCATTAGTTTAACATTAAAAGAAACATATTCTAAACACTGAAGCTAAACATATCAGCTGCGTCCATGATGGTTTCTGTCAGCGTGCAGGAAGCATTCAGGGTCAGCTGATGTAATCTGAGAGGGACGCTGCTCATGCTCCATAAATACTTTACTTAAATACTTTATAAAAAGTGATTCAGCTCTGAGCTGCTAGTGCACAGCCAGGCCGCATTATCCCTGAATAAAAGTGAGAAGAGTTTTTTCTTTGGTTTCTTAGATCTAAATGAGCAGAGGTGATTGATAAAGGAAACTTGAAGATCTGCAGAGATTTTAAACAGTGGAAACAACACAGACATTTGATGTTTGATGCAAAGAAATCTGACCATGACCCTGTCTTACTTTATTTAAATGTGTCTCTGTGAATTAGATGCATATGATGTTGGATATTTAGATGACAGATTAAAATGTGTTTCCCACAGTGTGTGCTGTGGGAACCTTTTGCATCACACAGTGTGTGTATATTATCTCTGTCAATGTCTCTCTGTGTTTGTTTTTGTGTAGTATAATATATGACAACTTGAAATACAGACCAGCCTGTCACAGCTCCTCCTGTTCCACTGTTCTGTGCTAAAGCTAATAAAACACTGATATAGAGCGGAGGAGGGAAAACATACTTGGAAGGTTATTTCATGTAATTCCATCCCTAATGATGATAAATCTACTCTGGGGAGTTGTTCAAATATTCATTCTTGAGAGGGAAATGAGAAAAATCTTGGCTCATGTTAAAACACGATTAATCTTATCAGCTGTAAGAACTGATCTGCAGTCAGTCTCACTCTTACACAGCTCATCATGTTCACATGATGTCCTTTTAACTCCTAACCCACCTGGTGCAATTATTTTATTTTATGTACTTTATCACACACATTCACACACTCCATTACACAACAGTCCATCTCTCAGTGCTGCTGTGCCCCCCCCCGATCCAGCCCCAGGGAAGGCCACTGTCACTTAGCCCGCCGCTACCCATCTGCACCTGTCAGGTGGCATCTCGTCTCTGCGGTTAAGCTAGCAGAAAATAGCCCTGGGAACAGAGAGCACCATGGGAGCTGCAGAGCTGCACAGCTGGGCTGAGCCTGAGCTCTGACCGGGCAGCAGATCGCTCCATTGCCATGGCAACCCAATGGTGTACTGAGCCGCTGTGGACTTTTTCAACTCTGATCACTTGTTAGCATGTTTCCTGGGCAGCGTGCACACAGTTTATTTAACACAGTAAGAGAAAGGTCACATGCATATGCAGAGTGTGAAAGACAACACACACTGACATCCAAGACGTGTTCCCAGTGTGGTGCTTGATGTATTGACAGTGCTGCTGCATCCAGTCCCTGAGGTAGAGAGGAAACATACAGTATCTACGGAAGTCCATAAAACACATCTGCTCCTGCCTGAATAAAGATTTAATCCTCACATAATCTCACTTAATATCAGTTAAATTATCATCCATTATGACATTTCAGTCTAAATGGCTCCATACACAGTGTATATTACACATAATAATTTGGTTAATTGTGTAAAAACACACAAATCACCATCGAGGTAATGAGGTCAGGAAAGTATCTTTTCTTAGTAATGTTATAAAAGATGCTGCTGTCAGAGGCTTTACAGAAGGACTCACCTTCAGTTTCACCTCGAGATAAATTGGTTGAGATCATCTAGATCAGTGGTTCTAAAAGTGGTCTACCTCAAGGGTCCTTAAGGGGGTTCCTGGAGGTCCAAAGGGGAATCATTTACTTTCATTATAATTCCATCCATAAGTAACACAATGGCAGAATGTATGACTGTTTTGATTCATGGGTTTAAACACTTTCTGTAATAGAATGTGGGACCCTGGGACCAAATCTTATCAGATGGGGGTCTGTGGTCTATTTTCAGTTAGGGTCCTTGATGTGAAAAAGTTTGAGAACCACTGATCTAGATGTGGACAGGAAGGAAACAAGAGTCTAGCATTAGGACCCTGGTGAGGGACCAGAGTCTATAAAAAGAGGTGGGGGAGTACATGGAGCAGCTGAGGCCAGCCTTTCTTTGGTGCTTGAGTTGGTATTTTACACGGTTAAAAAACATGATTCTAACAGGGAAATTGAAGCACAATTATGTGTTTCTTTTAGCTGATTAAATCAAATTAAAGAAATGTTTTTAAATGAATTTTAGTCCCTTTACTGCAACATGAACACGTGTTTTTATAAATATAGACTCCAGTCACCTGTATGTCTCTAACTGGGGGAGGTTGCTGTGCTCCAGTTAAGCGAAATATATTATTTACTTTTTAGTTTTTAGACAAAGACCCTGCGAGAAGAGCCAACCACTGTATTTTCCGTGCCTTGAGATTTTCGTGTACTGTGCCCCACATTGTTTATTTCCTTGGCTTTTTCATTTAACATTTGACTGGGTTCATACATCTATGGTACATTTTACCGCCTCACTCCTTTAGTAAGGCCTACACTGAGGCCTCCTATAGAGAAACTCCCTTGCTGCTTGTTGAAAGTAGACAAGCCTTTTATTCCATGTATTGTAAATAAATGTATATTTTGGTGCAGCAGTCTCTGGTTCCAGTTTATTCTGGGTGTATGAAGTATGACCCGGTCACATAGATAATAACTGTTGCGTTGTTTACAGCCTCATTATCTGACTGTTTGTGTTTTCGCCCAGTCAGACGTTGGTGTAGTGATGTCTCTGTGGACGGAATTCATGTCCAAATCTTCATCAAATACAAGACCAAAATGATAATAAAGTGGATTTTTCGTGGTTAGATTCCCAGAGAGCACGTTGTGATTCCACCCGCTGTCCAACCTCAGTAAGTGAGCTGGACTGTGGACGACGGCTGGTCCTGCAAAGCACTGGTAATCACTTCTTCTGCCAAATGCATGCTGGGATTGGCTCCAGGCCACAGTGACCCCGTACAAGAATAAGTACAATTAATTACTGAATGATTTTTTAAATGATGATGGTAATTAAAACTGTTTTCCTCCCACTGTAGAAGACTGTTACTCATCTACTCCAATCAGAAACATGTGAAACTGTTTGTCAGTGACTGATACATGTGCACCTCCCCCTCAGTCAGTGACGGAGTGATTATAAAATCTGACCTGAGCTGTGTCGGCTGCAGGAGAGATAACAGATCACCCAGCTTTCATCCACAGTTCACACTCAGAGTTCTGTTGGACTCAGGGTTAATGGTAAACTGTGGCCTCAGGCTCCAGTCTGCACTTCCTCTTGTGTGGCAAATGAAATATAAAATGTGATTATGGATTAACCTGCTCAGGGGCCCCAGGACTAAATTAGCTGTGGGGCCCCCCATTCCTCCCAATGTGTACAGTGTCTATAATGCAGTCCTATGTGGTCCAAGATTGGCTGTGTGGTAATTTGATAAAAAAACAAAAACAGATGAATTTATGAACTTGTAACCATCAGGAAACATGAATCTGAAATCGCTAAAGGTCTTAAATTTAGATTTTGTCGCTGGGCCCCTCCTCGACAGGGCCTGATTAAAGCAGAGCCCGTCAGGCCTTTCTCATGTCAGTTGATGTTGTCAAATTCTCAGTTAAATGACCACAAACCAGCTGGCACACATGAACTTGGAGCATGCGGGGTCTCTGGGGTTTCACAGCAGCTTCCCTCTATGTATAAAGTGAACTTGAGAGTGTTGTTCACTTTCTTACCAACAGTGAAATAAGAGGACTGATCCCACTCTCATGTCTATAGGCTACATATGAAGCTACAGCCTGCGTCTGACAACATCTTGTCTAACAAACCGAGCTGTGACGACAGGTTGTGGTCGTGCCGGACGACTTGTTGGCTGGACACAGGGATTTAAAGGTGATAGTTCAGGTTATCTGACGTGGGGTTGTGTGAGGTACTCATCTATAGTCAGTGTATTAAGTGCAGTAGATTCGGCGCACGCTCCTTGTTTGGAGAAGCAGCAGGAACACTGGCATAGAAGCGGAGTGATGAGCTGGTGTGGACGGGGTCAGCAGAAAAACACATTTCAGCCACTTTAAAAAAAAATACCCACAGAAAAAAGCTAATATCTATTATAGTCAGTTCATTTTCAACAGTTTCACTACTTTATGGTCTGTTTGGCGGCAGATAAAGCGGTGAAAATATATAAAGCGTCCCATTAAACTGATGTTAGCTTTTCTCTGTGGGTAAGTGGCTAAAACAGGTTTTTCTGCTGACCCCGTCCACAGCAGCTCATCCCTGTGCTGAATCTACTGCAGGTAACACACTGACTATAGATAAATACCTCACACAACCCCACGTCTAATAACCCAAACCTTCATTTTAAACTGCCAATATGTTCCATTAGAGCTGCCTGTTGGATGGACAAAAAGCCCACAGACCTCCTCCCCCGGCACCTTTCTGACATCATAACTGGGGGCTTTGTCCAACAATTCATGCGACTTACTGTTCTGCAACTGACAATCGATCATTCACGCGCTGACTGGCCGGCTGAGTGGAGGTGAGCTTGGAGGCGAGACTGTACAATTGGTTCTCTCTTAAGCTTTCTTCTTCCAGGATGAGACTGTCTGAAAATGTGCAGCCAGCAGGGATGTGGGACATCGTAAAACCAAAACCTGAGCTCAAATGAACCTAACCAGATACAACATGATAATTAGTAAGAGCGTTAAGAGGTGCTGACAGGCAGATTTTGTTACCTTAGGACAGAAACAAGCCAGTTGTTTGTGTATCCATTCTTCAGGCTAAGTTGTTGCTGTCGTGTTGACAGACATGACATTGATGAGACATGATCAATCCTCTCATCTCACTCTCTTTGAAGCTTAATTGTACAATTTTGGAACACAATAGCTGTACAGTTTTTATTTGTTAAGATGGAACCATAGACTGACATTAATCTAACCTTTTCCAAACAAGGAAATGCAAATATAAAAGAAAATCCCGACAGCACAAGTTCAAAAGAAAATGTTCTTCCTTCCAGCAGAAAAATTTGGTGCCAAGATAAAAGGTTTATTTAATTGTGTTTTAGTACTAATAGTATCCTCATATGTTTCTTATAATCTGTTTTGTTATAACTTTATTGTCAAAAAACAAACAAAAAAGCATTTTAATCCAGACAGACGGGTAAGAAATAAGCTTCTTTATTCGATCTGACAAAGAAACTCCAAGTACTGCTAATGTAGAAAACAGAGACACTCTTCTTCTTCTTCTTCTTTCACTCAGCACAAACAGTACGGCGTCTCCACTGAGCTAGGACACACAGATCTAACAACAATACAAACACATACACATCTACACAATCACATCCTGCACAATGGCTCCAAATAATCTCTTAAAAGTGCACAAATGAACGAACACAACTGCATCCGAGAACTTCAGAGGAAATATAAGTGCGGTGAAAAACTGAAAACGCATGGCAAAGTCCAAATCATTACAGACGCCAGTGTAATGTTTCGAGGACAATAATAAGAATGACACTATAAAAACAATGGCACATTATAAAACAATATGTTGGTGGCAGTGTGTTGTCTATAAACCATCTGCTACATTTCTATGACCACATCAGTTATCATTTTTACACTTGTAATTAGCGCCAATTAGAGAAGAGTATTTATTCATCCAGTTATAAGACATGAGGAAATCATTAAAAGGTGATGCTGTTACAGAGCACAACATCCTCCATTAACCAATCTGAAATTACACAAGTCTTCATTGATTCGAGTGGCATTCAAGAAAAACTCCTGCTTGACACGTCTGTTACACAAACCTTTTACGATGTTATTTTAGAGACAATGTTTCAAGCTGAATCAGACGGTGAGAAATTAAAGGAAAAACTGGTGAACTGCCTGGTACCATTAATTATAGCTGCTCTGTGACAGGTATAGAAATGCTGATCAGGCCCAGCTGATTCTGATTCTGTAGCAAGAGGAAAAGGGACTTTCAAAGAGGGTTCATTGTTGGAACTTCTGTCACAGAAACTGGCTGGTGTTTCCGTAGTAACAATAGCCGTGTTTTCATTAAGCTGCTCAATTTGAAATTGCGAACTTAAAAACGAGTAAAAGAAAGACGTGAATTTAAAAAAAAGTATTCACTCACGAGGTGGTTTTTCAGACTGTTCGACAAAACTGTTTTTTGCAAAAGTGAAACGGAAAGACTTTTTCCACTTTCAAGTCACATGACATCTAAAAACATTGCAGACTGTTATCTCCCAAAAATCCCTGATACGTGGCCGCTGCCTTCCTGTCATTACATGCCCCCAGACGTCCTCGTCACCTTCGGTCAAATACTACAGCACCTGCTGTGGTGGACGCATTCGTCCCAACAATTAGCAGATGCTGCAAATCCGTCACCACGTTTACTTGGAATGATATCTTGAAGGGAGAAAACCCAGCTTTGTTCACATAACATCACTAGAAACAGACCATTCACAACTGTGTTTAATCGACTTTTCTGAAAAAGAATTGGTTGTATATTGCGCAAAACTGCGGTGGAAACACAGCTAGTGACTGAAGTGACATCTGCATTTAGCTCTATGGGACAGACGTCAGTGAACAGGGTCAGACATCAGTGTAATATGTAAGAAAAACACAATGACTGACTTGACGTCCACAGGGGTCACTGATGGTCTGATGAGGATGAAGATGATGTCAATCATATGCTGTGGCCTTCACAGTCACCAGATCTCAGTCCAGTTGCACTATGGCAGGTGTTGGACAGCGCTCTTACCACCATCATCTAAACACCACATGAGGGAATATGTTGATGAAGAACGGTTGGTCCTCCAGTATAGGTCAGAGACCTGGAGCAATGAAGCTGATGTGGAGACAACAACACCTGACTGAGACACTTTACGTCGTTTCCTTTAACTTGTCACCGTCTGTGTGAGAGATCATAACATGAAAGAGTGATATGGCATGAATGATGACTGGCTGAACTAACATGGGAGAAGTTGCTTTGGTATTGGCTCATTTATGCAAACATGGTGTATGAAATTAAAGTGGGGAAACTAAGCCACACAGATATCACACACACAGTAAACATTGGACAAGTCAAAAAACATAAGAAATCTTGCTAATCTAAAATCTCTCTAGCTCTCCACAGAAAAGCTACATTGCATACTGTAAAAGGTAAAGAACCAGTGTTCGGACTAAAACTAAAAAAACGTGTTATATATTATTCTGCACATAAATAAATCTGCTGATCTGAATTCTGTTCTTATCAGTAGAAACACAGTTAAGCACTTTATTTCCTTCATAGTTACATGAAATATACTTTCCATTCATTAACGGCTGTTGAGTTGAGTTCTGACCCTGTGGTTAAAATCTTCGTCCAGTTCGTCCAGAAGTCACTGTGCTCTCGGCGCTGGGCGGGAAAAAGTCCAACAGCCTCTTCTAGGTTTGTAAAAACAAGTCACAACATTGTCCTGACTGATTTCATGTGATTGTCTGGAACAAGCATGACTCAACCTTTGTGTGAAGCTGCGCAGCAACAAACTGGCGAGGTGTTTGTACTAGGTCCTACACATGAGAACATCCGCAAACGGGCCCAGGAGGTTCTTGTTGAAGATACACCTGACCCACACCAGGTAGGTGGTGAAGGGCTTAATGTTCTCTGAAAAGGTGTAGTTCTGCTGGGGGAGGATATAAGGCATGTAGGTGTTCTCTCCTTGCTCCTGGATCCACACCTCGTACTTCACCTCTCTTACCTTCAGGTACTTCAGATTCCACGGGATCTGCCAGGAGACTGTGAGTTTGGCCTCGTTAGTGGTTTGTACTGAGGTCTGACACTGAGGCTCTCTGACTCGGCCTGGGTGGACCGTGCTGGCCGGTTTTGACTTCTTCAAGCTGGGCTTGGTCTTCATGCCCTCTTTCAGGACTTCCAGGAAGGAAGGGATGTCCACTAAAGTGTCCTGGTAGATCCGGAAGAGCCACTCTGGGTTGCGGCAGCACAGGTGCCTGGGAACGTCCTTACTGGCCAGTATCCGCTGCTGCTCCTCCTTCTCCAGGTGAACAATGCCTCCTTGTTCCCAGGGTCTGTCTGGGTGGGTGATGGTGTTTTCCTCCTTAGTGTTCCTCCAGGAGATATAGTGAAGGTCCATGCCTGGAAGGGAGGCCAGGGTTTTGTACGGGGTGTACTGCTCTGGGTTCACAGCGAAGGGGAACAGTTCCATCACAGTAGCTCCTCTGGGGAGGAAGAGTGAGGTGATGAGCTGAGCTCCGTGCATGCTGACTAGCATGGCCGTGCCGCTGATCACCTGGACGATGCTGGAGAATGACTGTTCCTCCAGGGACACTGTGACCACTCTCATCTGGAACTCCTGGGCCAGCGCCATGATTAGCTCCGCCTCATTAAGTATCAGCCTTGTTGTTGAGCGACTGAACACGACAATGTAATCATCCTTCTTCTCTTTCTCCTTCTCGTCTTCAGCGCTCCCTCCGTCCTTCTCGGCCTCCTCCGCCCTGGTGGTGTTCATTTTCTCCATCAGAGCCCTGGCAAACTGCCGGATCTCGTTCCCTGAGACCAAAATGTTGGCTTTAGGCCCCTGCGGCTGGACGAACCCATACTGGTACCATGTGGTCATTTTGGACAAGCCAACATAAGATTTGGTAAAACACATTAGCTTGCCAAAGTTTCTTAGCTGTTCTTTGAGGAGTGGCTGCTTGCTGCTAAGGAGTCGGTAAAGGTCAAAGTGCGGGCCTTCACTCCACCCCTCCATGAACACCAGACGAGCCTCATCATCCAAGTCTGAATACTGTTTCATGGTATAGAAGACTGGGAGTAGGTCGTCGTGGAATACGTGCATTAAGTTATCAGGATTAAATCTGTTCAGGATCAGCGTCACGTCTGGTACGAATACAGGCTTGGGCATGAACTTTAAAGCCGCGGCTGGCAGCTCTAGAAAGTTGAAGTATTGGGTGTTGTGATCCTCTACTGACGACAAGTCCAGCAGGGCGGGTTGGAAGCGCCTAGACCCCAGGTTAGGCAACATGACAGAGGAATTGGAGTGGAAGAACACAAACTCCTCTGCCTCAGAGCTGTAGCAGAGGTAGTCGAAGCGGCAGATGCGGTCGGTGTGCATCTTCCCGGTGCAGACCATGCGGGTGCCGTGGTCCTGAAGGTCCTGCAGGGCAACATGGTAATCGATGCGGGCCTGCGAGAGCTCCTGGGACTGCCGTGTCATGTGCAGCTCCTCCTCCAGCAGGGCAGCGTGCTCGCTCAGCTTGGAATACTTCCAAAGCAGAGCTGCGACCACGGAGACCAGCAGCCCGTTAAGGAGCGCACCCACGCTCATCCTGCAGCCTGCGACTGAAGCTCGCATCACTGCTGCTGCTGCTGCTGCTGCTGAGGACCCGCCCCCTGACTCCAACTGGCCTCTGAGCTCTGAGGGAAGCTACGAGACATCTGCCGCCAGGCAACGACTTAGAGAGGAGAGGAGAGGACAAAGGAAGGTGGGAGGAAAGGACAGGGGAGGTAAGGAGGGGAGAGAAGGAAGGACATCAGTTAAAGAACAAACTCATCATAAAGCTAACCCTAAAAACACCAGTGCAGCAGATATAAGAAAGCACTAATATAACAACAATAGCCAGGCCTACAGTAAAATGCTGCAGTGCTCTTTATGTAAGCAACACAATCCAGTGATTCATCAAAGCAGGCTTCAGCTCTCACCTGTGAGAATAGCAGTTGTTTACCTTGGCAAACAAATGAGACATTTTCCTAACCTTACAGCCCCTGTCACCCTCCCTGGATATATCAAGACAAATTACACTTTGAGGAGGCACAGAGACAAGAACAAGGGTATCGCTCTCAACGATGCTCATCTGCATAACGAGAGAACAAGTGAGTCATTGAAACCAACGGCTACCGGCCAGCAGCTGGCTGCACACATGAGGCAACTAGCATGTTAAATACCATCCAGGGGCTGGCTTAACCGACTTACAACAAAGGTTTCCACATGAATTCAACACCCGTCATCTTATTCCTCCCTTTTGCAAATTTGTGCTCATATCAATATGCACCTGCACACAGCTGAGAGGAGGGAGAGGGACGACCTCAGGTCAGTGCTTTGATATGACACTGAAGCAACTCTTTCCTTCTCGAGGCAGAAACTAAACTACACACACACACACACACACACACAGATATGATACCAGATATGAGGATAAACTTTTTTTTTTTCTTTCCTCTCTCAGTTCAGTAATATCCCATATTTTTATATTTCTATTACTTCTCTAACTTTGTCATGACATTTACTTTATAGACCGTGTCATTATATTCCCAGTTACTCTCTTACATGATTTACACTTTCCTGCTCCCTCGTACTCGAACTCTCTCCTTCTTTTCCCGCTCCCTCCTACGTTTCCTTCGTGCCGCCTCTGTTCTGCCGGAGCTGAGCTGAGTCCCTGGGCTATTTCTGACATCGCCGCCGGTACAATATGTCACAGGCAGCAGGGTCACTCTTTGTGAAGGGAAAACGCACAGGCACAATATGGACAGTTCATGCAGCAACGTGCAGCTGCTACAGAAGGACGACGGACGTAACAAGTTTTCCTGCTGAACAACAGATGTGTTAGAAAGATGTCGCTATCTGTCGTCTGCTTTGTGATTAAAACACACTGTAACTAATGTATGTTTACACTTTATGTGCTTCACATTCACCTTATGGATAACTACTGTTTTTGTTCATTTTCCTGGATGAAGATAATGATGATGATGATGAGGATGATAAGGTGGTGACAGAAGAAATACAACAGTAGGGAAGTCTGTTTTTATATGGAAAGCTTTAAAAAAAAAAAAAAAACTGTTCAAACTGTTTGCATATATATATACACACACACACACACACGCACACACACATATATATTAGATAGCTATGTCTAACTAAGTATTAAGTATCTAATTAATTTTGTTATTTTTGTGACAGTGATGGGTTTCAAGAAGCTTCAGAGAAATAATGGATGACAAAGCCTGAGAGAGGAAGTGGAAGAGCAAGGAGAATGCAGCTTCGTGACAAAGCTGAGACTGTGGCTCACTGTCGAGTCAGTTTTTATAGCTCAGCAGCCACTGTGTGATTTCATAGGTCAGTCATTGTGGAGCTCACACTGAAGACAGGAATGAAGCTCCTGGTCGGTTTTGTCCATCGACAGTTCCAATAAATTAAAAAGCGTGAGAGACTGATTTTATGTACGCCATCTGCAATGCATGCCAAACATGATCGGTATCAGCAGTGGACTGGCCGATCTCACAGATACAGAGGAGAGAGTTGGTAAAAAAAAAAAGACTTAATTTTCAGTTGTCAGAATAGCTGCAGATTAATTGGACATCATTGGACTTGGTCATGCTGTCAAGATTTGAAAACAACTTTCAGCTTTTACTCTCCTTTCAAATTAGTCTGGTTACAAATTCAGAAAATAAATAAATGTATGAAATAAAAAATAAGAAAATAAAACTCCTCTTTTTCCTCTGTCTGCTATATTTTGTTCTCATTAGCCTGATGGGTAGAGAGAGACCAGGCACAGAGCTGCATGATGTACACACTAATGTTCAGTGCCCTTCCCATGACCGTGGACATTATTTATTTATTTTAAGCCTGAACTGTTCACCACCCTCCACTGAATGATGACCAGAGGCGGAGGTCCACAGTCGAGCCTGTGGCCCTGATGGCTCCTCAACTGGTGACCTCACTATAACCCACAATACTGTTGTGTGAGAGTGTCGTTGTTGGATAAGCCATAAGTTCAAAGAGAAGACAGTGAATCTGGATAAGCAGCAGGGAGAAAACACTTCGTTTATATGCAAATAAATGGTCTAAAGCAATCCTTCAGAAATCACTTACTGCATAACAAGACGAGAAAGAAGCTTAATGACAAAACGTCACGGAAAAGCAGAACGAATGAGAATCAGAGCACCACAGACAGCGTGCGCTGTAGCACCGCCTCGATGCTGATGCGGCAGCCAAAATAAAGTGAAATGAAGTGTGAAGAGGAGGCTGCTGGGCTAACATTAGCTTCCCGCATGCCTCCTCAGTCTGCAAGGACAAGGGCAGCACGAGGCTCACAGTGCCAGCAGTGCTGCTTAATCCCTCTCACTGCACACTGGCTCCCACAGGGACACATGTGAATGCCCTCTGCAGCGAGCCTGAGCCAAGACACCGAAAGCTTGGAAATGTCAAAGACACTGCAAGACGCCACAGCAGCACAAAACGTCCTCATTTCCATCACCACGATCCAGGCTGCACACAGAGACCTGGACCCTGGGAGAGGTTCTCTGGTTCTAGATGAGGTATTCAGAACATGATGGTTAAAATCAGGATAAAGGAGGAACACGTTAACCTAATGTCTGTAAGTGTGTGTGTGTGTTTGTGTGTGTGTGGTAATTTAAACTGGACAAGAAGAGGATTTTTTTCTTCCTTTTGTCAGCAGAGTGAAGGAGCGAGAAAAGAGTCAAGATACTGACTGAGAATAAAAATGTTCAGATAAAGAAAAGGTCACATCTGGAATTCATTACAACCGTCATTGGCTGAAAGGTGTCACAACTCCACTAACAGGACAAGTGTGATTATGAAATAAAACGTGTTATTGGGAAAAATGATATTATAAATTAAAAACTACCTTTTTAACAGCTAAAAGCGTGTCCTAATATTCAGGAAGAAGAAGCAGGCCCTGTCCTCACAGTCATGTCTGAATGAGCTTACACACCTTTTATCAGGTAACTGGGAAGGAGCAGTTGATGCTATGTAAAGGATCAGGGTCAGGCCTGGTGAGGTCTCCCTTTCCTTGCCTCTGACCCTTTTTGACATGTCAGACAGATTAAGTAGTTTATTTTCTTGTACGCTTCAGTTTTGTTCCCTTTTATCCGTCACTGTATTGTTGAATACACTGGAAAAACCTGGAAACCATAAATCAGCTGTTATAATCTTTGCACCTTCTGTCAAATGATTCTCCAATAAAACTTAATTGACAAAAAAAAAAAACTTTTGAAAAGAGCTCTTTTGAAATATAAACAGACACATTAAATGCATAAGAAAAAGCACACTGAAACAAGACCTGCTTCATAAATCAATCAATCTGTTTGAATTGAAACTGACTGACTGATAATCCTGTAGTTGTTCGTATAGCAAACATGTTGGCATACAGCTACATCCAGGAAACACAGAATAACTTCCAGTTCCAGTATTCACTCTCTTTAAAGCTCCATATTTTCCTCTTCTCCTGTGTTTTATCTGAGGTGTTGATTCATAGGAAGATATATTTGTGGTTTTAAGAACCAAAAACCATCTCAGTGTAGTGTAGGCTTCTCTATGGAGCTCTAGTAACAGGTCGGTGAGCCAATCAGAAAACAGTTGCTGACTGTTTTCTGAGTGATTTTCTGAGTGATCTAATAAAAGTACAGCAGATTTCAGATTTCCTGCCTTGTTGGATGGTGAGTGCAGGTGGGTGGGGTTGGGGCATGGCTGTGAGTGCTTTGTTGTGACATCACAAAGTTCCAGAAGTCCTGACGGCTGGTTTTAAGGCTCAGTTTCTGAATACAGGCTGTGTGCATTTCTCTGTGGACTGAGGCTTTGATACTTTCACAGTATTAATATAGAACCTAGACCTGATCTATAATCAAACAACACATGGACAGAGACCTTTAGACTGGATTGGACCTTTAAGCTCTGGTCCTGGGATAAAAACGGTTGGCTCTATAGCTGCTATCTGCTGTTGTACTTTCCTCACTGTGTCCTTGCTGTATTTGTCTGTATTTGGTCCTGGGCAGGTCATGTTCAGTCGGTTTATTGGAGCAACAGCTGTGTGTGAGTAACAACAGAGCTCTCAGCCCCTTGTTAGCGTTACATCAACATTTGACTTTGTACTGACTATCACTTCATGACAGCCAAATAATTACATGAGATTTAAAATGAAATAAGCTGGAGGTCGGATGTCTGATTTCATTAGGATGAAGTTTATACACTAGTTTTGACAGTTATTTTCTCAACACGTATATCAAGCAAAAAATCAAAAGCAGAGTTGAGCAGACATCACCAGGCACCACTCTGCCTCACACACTGGCTGAGGTGTGAACAACTACCTAGTTAAAAAAAAAACCTCTGCAGTTTGATTCTCTGCTCAATAAATCTTGAGGCAGTCCGCCTACATGCACAATATTTCTCCTTGAGCTGTCTGAAAGTATGAAATAACACACATACTATACATGCAGCAATGTAGAAAATATCCTCTCTGAGGGACACATTTCTGGATATAAGATATTGTGTATGTTCAGTTTCTTCAAGGGCAGTGGTCTCTCACATCAAGGACCAATTAACTGACACAAATCATACCATGATGGACCCCCATTTGATAAGATTTTGTCCCAGGGTCCTCCATATGATAATATTTTTGCTTTTAGATGTTTTATTACAGAAAGTGTTTTAAAGCCACGACCAAAACAGTCATACATTCTGTCATTGTGTTACATATGGATGGAATTATAGTGAGCCCCAGGAACCCCCTCAAGGATCCTTGGGGGTCCCCGGATCCCACTTTGAAAACCAGCATTCTAGCACCTTAGCTCCCAAATATAATGTCTATGGTCACAACTTCCTGACAAGCATAACAGCAGCCATGTTGCTGGGGTAGACAGCAGCAGTAAGATAAGGCATTTCTCCATAACTGTGATATTTTGTAACAATTGTACTGATTCATGTCTCCATGTAGATTGATTGGCTAGGGAGAGTCCTCTCGTTGTGGGTAAGTGCCGCTGGTAAAGATTTGGCCAGTTCCAGAGATGTGTCGGAGGTAGGTTTCTTAGCTCAGCATTGTATCAATTTTTGTCTATTAATATCAGTTTGTCCTCTGTATGAATACATAAACAGTGACTTATTGAAATGTATTCTTCAAGAACTGAATGTACGCACTATGCTAGCTAGGTAGCCGCTGTAATAAAAACACAGAATCACCAAGTGAAGCATCTCACACGGAAGCTCCAACACTTACAGTAGAACCAACCCGGGGATGAGACATGACAGATCATTTTTACCAGTTTGTACAGCAGCTAACTGCTCATTCTCTCTCCCCTGCTTCTGCCTGAGTGTGTGTGTGTGCTCTGTAACTGCATGTGATGACATTGCTACTTTTTTTTTGGCAGGTTTAGCTGTGTTTGAAAACCCCAGCTTATATGTCGTAATTCTGGCGCAGTAAGGGTTTAAAATCAGCTACACGTTTTTAACTGAGCCGCTAACTGCTAGTTTGCGAGTGTTGACACGTCCACAAGTGAGGCCACGTCCACACTACTACGTTTGAAAACGATCTCTGTCCCAGACGACTGTTTTAGCTCTGTATGGGAAATGATCTCCATCCATACTATCACACCTGAAGACACATACATACATGACCGTTCACCTACACTGGGCATGTGCGTGCTGGTGTAAACAGGAAGCAGGTGGTCTATTCTGCAGTTGGTTAGTTGCACAAAACGCTACGAACAGACAGTTGTAGCATTAAAATACAGAATTTAACTGAACAGCTGCTAGCAAAGACAACAAGATCAGTAACACTTGTAATTCATTATTAGGGATTTGTATCATTAAGATTTTAATGGTAATAATACTTTTGTCGATATCACTTATCAATCCGATACTTTAAGGGAGCGACCGTGGGTGTCTACGTCATCATTTCCAGAGGTCTCAGTTTTTCCACACTACAACGTAACCCCAGAGTCTTCGAACTAAAACGGGGCCAAAAGCCGAAAGCTTGGTGATAAAGTCAATACTCACAAGGTTAGTGGTCAAACTACTGTAACTAGCAGGTCAACCGCCAACAAACTGGGAGCATGTTTGCATTAGTCACAACAGCTCTTCAAGATAGAAGATACGGTCTGTCAGCAAACTACTTAGCTCGGTGGCTAAAAGGATGGGAAGTTCCGTTTATTTAAGAGATGGTGTGATTGTAACATTGACTCCTGTCTGCAAACCACTTTTGTGGATACTCCAGCAGACAGTGGTTAAATAAAAGTGAATGGTGCAACATTATCTTAAAAGCGAAGCAAAGAGGGGATGAGTCTTTATTAACCGCTGGGGGGAATGTCAGCATCACAGCAGTAAGACACTGCTGCAAGAGGCTGCCGACCGGATGGCACCATTTATTCTGTCATATGCTAACCATTCTGTCTCTAGAACACAAATTCTCTATTAACCCACTAAGATTTAAATATCCCTCGAAAACATCAGCACTGTTTGAAAACTTGACATTCACTGAAACATTTATTACTCAGCCTCTGAAGCAGATAGAGACATGAAATAAAGCCATTTCTGAGCTTAAACCTTTGACTTTTATTGTAAGTCGTTGGTTTTGCCTTGGAAATTGTATATGGCTGGAAAAACAAGCGCGTATATAAACATTCTCAGTTCTGTTCAATTTTTTTTATAGATTTAAAAAAAATAAAAAAAGTTGATGAACATTAGGACGAAGGCAATGATTTACAATAAAAGCCAACGGCTTATGGTCTCAGATTTTTTTTTTCATGTCTCCATCTGCTTCAGAGGCTGAAAAATAAAGTTTTTAGTGACAGCATTTCATCAAGTGAATCTTTAACTCTGGCTAGCTGTGATACTGTTTAGCTGCTCTTCTTCCTCCTCCTCCTCCTCCTCCTCCTCCTCCTCTTCCTCCTCCGATGTCTCTCGCCCTGAGCCTTGACTAACTGGCTAGCAGGTTGAAGTCAGTGTCTGAAGTATGCATCTTCTAAGTCGTTGTCATTGTTCTTTTTCATCCAGGTAACTGCTGTACTCTGCTGCAATTTTAAAAACTTTTTTGCAGCTAAAACACAAAACAAAATACATTTCCCATAATGGATCTCGCTTTTCTGACACAAATTTCTGCCAACTGCATTGGATTTCATCAGTCACACATCTTAAAAACAATATATACTATGCATGTATTTCTCATCCAGTGTTGATGAGTTAATCCTAACCCATGATGCCAATTCAAAGTCCAGAACACCAACATCACTGAGCAGTGGATGCAGTTCGGATCATGATTCAGCTCTGCATGTACACTATATCAAAGTAAATTGTGTAAAAGTCCACTCATGTGTAACTGCGATGTCTCGTTGACCATTTTATTCCTCATCATCCTACATACAGTCAGTTTAAGAAGACCACCCCTCCTGTCAGTCAACACTCTCAGTGCTGCCTTCCAGGCTGACACTCAAGCTCTGGCGTCCCCAGTGTCACTGGTTAGCATATCTGTTTGCTCCGGAGATGATAAGCACCCCGATGATGTGATGGAAGGCGGTGCAGGGCAGCCTGGAGAGTCTAATGCATTTTAATGAGAATCCTGGAAAGTCGAAGCTAAGGGGGCTGTGGGGGGAGTGGTGGCAGTAGCCCTGCTCTGAAGCCCCCCCCCCCCGGTGTTCAACCATCCCCCAATGTTGAGGTTAACCTTCTCTCTTTCTCTACATTTCTTCCCCTATTTCTCTCCATTTTAAATCACCTCAGAGCCCTGACAGCATCTTCAGAAGAGGAACAGAAGAACATCGACTGAATCACTTTAGTCCCGTTTTCCTTTTCTTCCTCCCTCTACCTGCTTCTCTCTCCTTTAGGCCACTTGATTGCTGATCTGTTCTGGCCGCAATGATGCGTCCTTACTCGTTGTCATCTTTATCCCCAGACCAAATGTGGCCTGTCAGGTTGGATCACGCTGCTTGGAGCTCAGTGTGGCTCTGTGGAGAATTAATGGCCCAGCAGCCATTATCTGGCTGTACAAAGACAAGTCTCATAACCTCTTTCTCTCTTTGCAAACTGCTTCGCAAACATGTTTCGACAGACAGGCGCCGACACACACACATTGTCATAGATCACTTTTGGGGACATTACATATACTTATATTCATTCCCTGGATACTTGCCCTAACCATAACCATAACCATAACCATAACCACTACCTGCCTAACCCTAACCCTTGCCCTAATCCTGACCCTACCTGCTTACTGACCCAAAAATCAGCTTTTACCCAAATGTAGACACAGCCTTTGTCCCCAGCTGGACAAGCCGTCCCCAGTTAACTGGTCCTTTTAAATTTGTCCCCACAAATAGCTTATGACAGACACACAGACACACACTGTTCTGTTACATAAATGCAGTGCAATGTCGTTCAGTATAGTGGTGAAAAATAGGCTGCCTGCTTCTTAATGACTGGCAGTGAGTGTCAGAAAATGCCCCCGGTCTCTTGTTAGACACACGACATGTCTGACGACTATTCCAAACAGAGACTGATTTCTTGCCTGATTGATAGTCTGCTTCTTAATAACATTTTCGTCCTTCTTAATATCATTTGCTAAGAACAATTCACTACGCCCTCTGAAATACAGCAGATATAGGAACAAGACTGTACACAACATCGTGCTGTCTCTTCTCCCGAGGGGCGCTAGAGAAACTGAGGCTGATTTGGACAATCTGCAGAATGTGTGTGTTTGCGTGAAAATGACGGACAGACAAAGAGGAACAAAGTGAGAAGGACATTCACTAAAAACACCACAGCACAGCACTTCAACACTGCCTCAGGACAACAGGCAATATTCCAGAAAGGGACAGAAATAGAATACTAGGGCTGGATGTACACTTGAAGATACAAGTGTTCAGATCTCTAAAGATGCTGACACCATCCATTTCGGAAACTTGGGTAACCTGAGAATCCAGAGCAATTTTCATCCTGTTCAAATCCTGAGGGAGAGGGGGAAGGGGCAGAAACCATTGTGTCCTCTGCCGCATAACTACCTTATTGGTGAATATGCAGTATTCCAAACAGACAGTAAACACATGTGCAATTCAATTTTTATGACAATAAGTGTCATGTTCGCTCGTTCACCTGCACACATGGTCCCACGTCCACGTGGACCCACGTGGACATGGGTGACGACACCTTTACCTCACTTCGACCCTCAAGGTTGCACATTGTTCCCACTCAACCACTACTTGTACTCATTAGCTCCGTCAATAATTAGAAATTGATTGTGTTGAGTGAATGAGTAGAGATGTTCTGAAACCTGGGTGGCTCAACAACTTTCCTCAATGACCCTCAAGGTGTTAACGACCCCACAGGAAGTTAAATGCCTGGAACTTCCCACTAGCCAGCAAGAGCTGAAGAAGCATTTCAGAGGAGAGGTGAAATATCTTCAAGAACCTCAAGCAAGTCCAGTTCCCTTCATAAAGCCCTAAGAGGTGTTGTCATTGTTGAATGGCATGGCCCAGGTTAAACACTGTAAAACATGAATAAAGACAAATAGATTTTCAGGAAACTGCCATTTTATCTGGAACTGAAACTTCAAAGTTGCTACTTTTTTGGATTGGTGAATAGACTTGTGTACTTGCCAATACCCGAGTGAGGTATTTTAGGCTCTATCTGAGGCATTTCCGATATCATTCCTTATCAGAACTACTCTATCAACGAGATTCTCCACAAGCACCAGAGCAGCTGTCATTACACACAACCATTACACGCGAATGCAACTTTTTATTGCACCGTACAACTAATTTATCACAAGTACCTCAAAACCATGATGAACGGTGACTTCTAAGTCTTCATTATTTCACATCAGAAAGATCAATAATGGAGTAATTTATGCCGCTCATACTGAAACAAACTTTACAAAGTCTGTCTCTATTCAGAAAAAATTTTTATTCATTGACAACGAAAAGATCGTGTCCAACCCCAGGCCATATCTAGAAAACTGTGTGTACACGTGATCTGAATCTGAGGTGTGTACATTCTCACTGTACACTATCCCATACCAGTTTATGTGTGGGAAGTGGCATATTCATGGTTTTTGTGCCTATGCTTCATTTATGAGGGCCCCAGAGGTCATTCACAATGCAACTGCCAAGCTACTTGCTAGCTACCTAACATGGGGCAATCACTTAAATTGTTTATGTACAGGAAGAATTGATACTCCGTTGGTCTTTTTTTTGACAAATTGTCATGACATCACACTGAACCTGAAGATGAGACAGATGCATTAAGCATGTTTTGATCTTTGAAGGCAACTGGATTTGCTTGACCTCGAGCAAGTCCAGTTGCCTTCGTAAAGCTTTAAGAGATACCATGACCTGGACCTGGAGAATCTTCACAGCCATATTTTGGTTTTAAAGATACTGAAGGAATTGGGTATTGGATACAAGGTTATTTAGTAGAAAAAACAATCCCAATCAGTAATTACTAATGTTGTTCTCAAGGTACTGCAAACCCAAGACAGAATCTCAGGCGAGAATGAAGGACAAGAAACCGACAGAAAGGCTGGTTAAACTAATTTCAAGACTACGACCTGTATATCAAAAACTCATCTGAATTTCTTATTCATCTTATTCTAGATGTCTTGTGCTTCGATCTATATGTTTTTCCCTAAACCCAGCTCAATATTAATTACACCTTTGGAAGATTTGGGATCTCCACTGAAATTAAAAATAATGTTTGGCTGCACAGCAGGACTTTGTATTGACTGACACTCCAAAGCATCAGTGAGGTCCGACTTGGTTGATATGGATAAATCAATGGAAATGGATATATCACATAATAAATATTAGCTCTCTCAGATATGTATCTGAATAAATCGTTTCTTATTTGGATGAAGCTTCGGGCTATTGTATTCCCCTCGTCCCTGACACCTCACACAGGCCAAATAAAACAGATTCTGCTAGAAACATGAATCTTTAGACAGCTCAAGTGCCCACAAGCTTGTAATCCCTTTCACTGGACCATTACTGTCAAAAAAGACTCCAAATTATAGCCTACATAATTCATAACAGCTTTCTGATGATCAGAGGTTCTGTCGACTTAGAAAGATTTTGAATTTCTTTGAAAACACAAGATTTCTTGCCTGAGCCTAAACTACATTTAAGGGTAGAGACCAGTCTCTGAACACTTCAGAACATGCATCATCCTGACTCACTAGGGAACTGGCAGTGCGCTGCTCTTTACCTGAGGTGGGCAAGTTAACCAGGTGTATTTCTGCAAAATAAACCAGTTAGTTTTCATCTTTCAAGTCTTTTCTCCAGTAAAACAGAAACAACTGTTTGAAAACACTTCACATTTTCTTTTATTTCCATTTATTTCCCAACATGGGCCACAGAGGGCAATCATGAGTCCAGTCCACACACAAAAATAAACTTAGACAAGTGACACAAAGGTGAGATTTATGCCTCATCAAAGGTGATTTTGAGCAGACTTTCTCAGCTTTAAAAGAGGAAAGACTATTTTGCAAATATACATCTCGTTAACTTTCCCCACATACAATACGGAGCTGTGCAAAGTTGTGTCCTGAAACTTTTCTGTGGGAACCATGGAGGAGCGTCACCCACTCAGTGGATAAGATACTAGACATCTAACAGTACAAAGCAATCACTTATGAGCCAGTGTTACATTTACTAACCAAGATGCAGAGAAAAACACAAGAAAACATGGATGAACAGCTGGATGAAAATTTTAACTCTGAAAAAATAAAATAAAGAGTCATTTGTTGCAGCATAGACGTTCACACAGACGCAGTCTAGAATGACATCAGCCTGTTATTGGATGCACCTTTTTTAGTTGCATATTGAGGTCACTGTGCCAGAAATCCTGCCTTGCCTTTGTCTGACACTCACGACTGAAGACTTGATGCGCATGCACAGCTCCTCCACGAGCCTCTTGAGCTATGATCACCTAAAAGGCATAAAATGACCTAAAACAGTATGTTTTTAGATTTACCATGATGCATAATGTGTTGACAAAGCACTGAGCCACATGCTGTGTGACTGCATCCACTGTGACACTTTGAAAAGCCATGCAAGTCAATTCTGCTCAGCAGCTCGAGGATGTGGAAATACATGAATATCAGTTATTTTAGAGATGAGACTGAAAGCATATTTTCCCTTGAAAATGCAAAAGTATTCACAGAGGGTGACCAAACCTCATTTCTTCCTGCACTTGTCAGTTTCAGCTTTGTAAAAAGTTGCACAGAATTGCTGTGAATTATTCCAAAAGACAAGACGTAGAAAGGCAGATCAAAGTGACAGTCTAATGGGGAGAGCTCCAGGGTCTGTAACAGAAGACCCCGTTGAACGTCTGCACTCATTTCTACATGAAAGAGGGAAGGAGGGAAAAAGGGGAAATTGACAAATAAAATATAATCACATGTGCTGATGTAATCCAGGTCTAATTAGATCAATTCCAGTTAATCTACACACTGTTGTGACAGCTAGTGCAGCCAATCCAAGCCTACATAGGGATGCTAGCCTTGTAAGACTACGCAACAGCTTGTAAAACATGTATTCTGGGGTCAAGACCCTCATTTGGACAGCAGGAGGATTAAAACAGACTGCATCAATATTAAATGAAACTTCCCATTTCAGGAGACCTCGGGCTGTTTGCCACAACTATTTGTCTAGTCTGAGTCAGGAAACACGCTTTAGAATATAACAAACTCCAGGGACATAAAATAACATCTCATCTGGGAGCAGAGGGACTATTAATACCACACAAGGCAGCGTTATGGTATTTTTATTTACACAGCGCTGGTGTTATTATTGTGGAACAGACAAGAAGATGCATGTCAACACATGTAAACATCAAACTGTTCAGTGTAGCACACTAACAAAATGAATAAAATAAAAGTAAAGTAAAAAATCATTCTTGGATTTATTTCCTGAACCTTGCTACTATTACTAAATACACACTAAAGAGCTGGGTACAAACACCTGGATGCAGTGTGACAGGTGTGTCCACTAAAACTCAATTTACTCTCCATTTTATCTTTGATCGTAGATATGTGCTATTGCTACGTAGCCAATGTTAGCATTAGCAGCTTTTACTTAAGCAGTCTTGCCAAGAGCTTCAGCCATTGTTTTGTTTACAATACAAGAGGTTATAATACGTCCTCTGAGCAGCTACTTCTTTAGCGCAGACTGGAAGCTAGTGACTCGGCATCAGAAAAGGATGAGAGGGGCCAGCCAGACCAAGCTAGCTGGTTAGCATGCTAAACAGCAAAATGAGAGAGTTGCTTTCCACCTCTGGAGACAGCTCTTAGTGAGTAAACGAATGAAGTTTGATGCTGAACGTTTCTTCTTCACTGTAAAGTAAAGAGCTGTTAATGCTAACGTTAGCTATGTAGCAATAGCAAAACTTACAAATAGCTTCCTTACAAAAGGTAGAAAATGTAACTTTTCCATATTAAAGTTTCTAAAAACAACTAGAACTATGTTGTGTATTTTGTTGAGTTGTGTACTTACATTACCCCAAATGTTTCCAGCAATTTTCAAACCAAGAGAAATCTGTAATTTCAATCAAGGTTACCTGTCAATGGCGTCATGGCGATACACCTTTTGAATCTGGGTTGTTTCTCGCTATATATTTCAACTGGATGAAGGATTTTATTCATTAAATGTCTGGATCTTAAATTATCAGAAAAGCAAGCTGAGAGAACGTTAACAACAGTCTCAGCTCCCACATCCTTCCTGACATCCAGTGCCTGCAGAACCGTGTTGGAGAAACACTGATTTTTAAAGTGAAACAGCTTTTCTCAGTGTTTCTACCAGCTTTAATCTTCTGGTCTGTTTGTTTTGGAGAGGAAGACATATCTGTGGATACATAGGCTGCCGATAAAAACCTTCTGAACAACTGATACTGAAGGAATCCTAACCAGGAGAAGCTGACTGCAAACTGCCATAATCCCACGCTACTTCACGACATCACCAAACTCCCTCTTTTTTTTTTTATTATTTTGACCGAGAGACCCCAATCAGCAGAAAATTACATTCTGTGCTTTTAAGCAAAGATCCACAAATAGTAGATAGTGTTATGAAATTGATGAAAAGAAATTTCAAATTGACCACACTGAGATAAATGGTGAATTATTTCTCATCTCTTCATATCACTGTTTGTTTTAGATGATCACTGACTGGAGGTCAGCTTTTACCCACCCTATTACTGACCACCTCACCACCATCTACACCTTAACACACTGCAATTCTACTGTAGTTGTTTGAAAATGTGTTTAACTGTAATAAAATGTTTTATATTCATTCGAATTACAAATTTGGTCTGCTGACTAAAATAATTCATTCATTTAACACCCCTGAAACTCACTTTTGATATGTTATAGAATGGCTTTGATGATATTGTAGCAGGAATACAATATTAACGCACTGATAGCTACATGTGTAAATGTGTTTTCCAGGCTGTGAATGCTATATTTACACACGTGTATAAAAATATCTTCAACTGTGAATCGGATGGAGGATTCTCTCTGAAGTGGACACGCTCCTGTCTGTGATAAACCAACATCTGCAAAGGCAGAGCACGTTCAGGCTGAGAGGATCTCATCCACACAGGAACGATACCCCGCACAAACAAATACAAACACGACCTGTACGTCCATTCTTACCTCGGGTTTCAGTGAAAGTGATGCTTTTGTCTTTGCAGACAGTTGAGACGTTAGCTCATTTCGGCAGCATCAGTGCCTCAGTGTGTTGCAGAGACGATCCTGAACAGGAACACGGGACATGAGGTGGAAATGGACGCAGGGACACCGGCGGACGCCAAAACTGTCGGTAAAAGCACCGGCGGGCTCAGTCATGAGATTCTCCCACAAACAGCCGGGGCTCTTCGGTGTTGTTTACAGGCTCGGCTGGTTCTCAACAGACAGAGAGAGAGAGAGACGGAGAGCGGAGCTGCCGAGACACCGACTTCACTCTGCTGTGTCCAGTCTCCACCTACCGCTGAGGGAAAATCCCGCGCTCAAATCTCGCGATGATACTCGACCTCTCTAATTGTCGCACGTGATAATCCTCGAATTTTGTGCTCATTTTTATGACAGTCGTGGAAGAAGTATTCAGATCGTTTACATAAGAAACAGACACCACGGTCTAAAACCACTCGATTACAATGTACTTAATTAAAAGTATTAACAGCAAAATGTACCTATAGGCTAACAATCCAGCAATGTATATATACTGTTATATATATCTTTTTTAACTACTATTATAGAATGCACTCACGAGCGTATAATTAAATATGATTTTATTGTGTACTTGATTGTATAGGCTATTTGAACACATATTTAGATACATTTAAATATACACTTATTGTTATTTATACATAGAATATCTGGATGTGTATTTACAGTAAATCACTGAAATTTTGTATCTCTGTTGTCAATATGTCTTTTTTTTATACATAGACACATATATATCTATATCTATATATATACATATAAAGATATATATATGTATGTATCTCTTGGGACATGGAAAAGCAAATGCTTGGACACCCAGAAGAACCATGAGAAATAATGAGTGTTAGCGTTGGCCTTCCTCATAGCATAGGAACAGCACAGGTGTTACTAATAACATTAATGATGGCCCCAGGCTATTCAGGTGTGTCAGTAAGCCAAAGCAGTGATAGTCAGCCAGCATGAACAACACCAGGACCCTAAAACTGAAGCAGTTAAATTCAAAGCCACCATTCATTTTACTGTGGAAAAAGTGCAGCCCAGTCCAGTTAACATTTCACCGAAGCTCTGCTGCCTAACAGATGAAGCAGAAACCCAGAAGAAGACCTCCATTAATGCCCTTGGTATGAGGAATATAAAGGTCATGGTGAGTCTGGGTGAATGTGATATTGAAATGTGTCCAGTTGCTTTTTAATAATAAAGGATGAAGGTCTCTGTGTGAAATGAAATTTATTTTAAAAATTAAGAAAATGAAATGAATGACATATCCATGACACAGTGAAGAACTGTGACCCACCCGAGATTCTTGAGTAGCCCTGTCTCTGTTTTATTCTGAGGTTATTGGTGAAGGGAAAAGGTCTAAAATGAGTCCGTTAATCCCCTAGTGGAACAGGTCATTTGGCAGATGTGAGGAAATATGTGCTGGTCATTTATCTGGAGAACACACACTAGATTTCTTCCCTCAAACAAAGTCCTGTAAACCTCCTGAGAAGAACACTGTGTGGTGGCAAATCAAACACAAAGCAACACCCCCATCTTGAGTTTGAAAAAAGAAAAGCAGGTGGCACTGTCAGTGATGTTTCTATTGCTGTGTGTATGACATAATATCCAAAGCACTGGAGCTATTTGCAGACTCAGTAAGCACACACACGGCCTGTAGAATTTTGTCTTAAACGCTAGCTGAAACCCAACATACCTTCAGACAGATGACAAACAAAAGGAAAATCCAACATAATGTGACTCAGTAGTGTCGTCGTACTAAAAGTGTCCACAACAGACTCAATGCTCCTTGTCATCAATCCTCCAAGTCTCTGAACTCTACTGGAGGAGCACAATCCTTCATAAAGATCTTCCCTCATGTGTGATTTAATGATGGTGGTGGAGGGCGTCAATCATATCACTCCATAGGTGTTTCATTGGGTTGGACATCAGGTGACCAACATTCAATGTCAGGACGTCAGTTTGAGTTTAGGCCTGATGAGAGGTAACATTTTGATTGTTTTAATTTGTGTTGTTAAGTAACAAAAGTCCTATGTCTTCCAAATTTCTGATGTGTGAACTGTTAGGATTTTAAAGGTACTACTAATCTTACCAATACTGCTTACTGATCCGATCCAGTACTCTAACGGTTCTCTTATCAGTTCTTTTGTTATTCTTGAAAAAAGCAAAAAATAAGAACTGCATTAACATGCTGTTTTTTATCACATGTACTGTATATAGATGAACCCTCTTGAGAAGCAAGCAGCAACAGCATTGTTTTGAACAAATCACTAATGGTTAATCATTAACCCATGTTAGTAGAGTTTAGTTAACTCTGTGTGTGGGCACCACACTGCTAACACACATAACATACCTGAGGTAATGACAGATGAACTACGAGCTAGGCAGTTGAAAACAGCATTTCTCTATGAAACCGGCAGGACTAGCTAGACTGTGGCAGAGGACATCGGTTGAGTATGAGGTCCTCCAGTGTGGCCCAGGACACATTTGCGTTCACACTGCTAATGAAGAATGTGTCCACATGTGGCCAGATCTCAAATGCATCCTCGATGTGTCCTGAGCTGACCTCTTGTGACACGGATGTAAAGTATAATGCCAGGTCTGAACAGAGCCTCCCTCTCTCTCCCTCTCTCTCTCTCTCTCTCTCTCTCTCTCTCTCTCTCTCTCTCTCTCTCTGTGTGCGAGCTCTCATCTGGATTGGGATAAATGCATCATAGATGAATGTCTGTAACAGAAACATAACATGACATAAATTGTAAAAAAGATCATTTTTTATTTTGCATTGATAAATATGAGATGTATTTTCTTAATTTCTCCAGAACAGAAACATCAGAGCCTGTTTAATATTGCTGACATGTAAAATACCCACATTCTCGTTGCGAGGTATGATGACCAAAACTCAGAATCTGCTGAACGTCACAATGTCAATTAGCCAACATTACCCAGATTGCAAAATGAAACTTCTGGCCCAACAAATGTTTTGGTCCTCTGCCCGAGTTTGCCCCATATACCTCCACATCAGGGCAGAGTCAGTCAGAATTGGTTCAGATGTGGAAGTAGCATATGACAATCATGCTGCATATGAGCCAGATTTGGGCCATGGAACCTGGATTGTACTGGGCCAGCAGAAAACAAGCATGTGGCCCAAGTATGGGCCAGATATATTTTGCTATCTGGGTACGTTTTAACCCAATTTTCATTTCCAAAATTTTACATCTGTTGGACGTTATGGTCGTGAGAGTCCAACGACTTTCCCCCATTACTGAAGTCCAGCGTCTGCTGGGTTATAACCTGTGTATGGAGAGAAGACACCACTCCCGTCAGGATAGAATTGTTTCATTATAGGATAAAGGTGATCACTCAAAATAACTATTTAATTTATTTATACCGGTAAATCCCCATAATTCTCAATAATGGCAATTCCCCAGACTATGCCAGGAAACTGACCTACTCAACATAATGAATCACTTCAGGTCTGTACTCTTTGGGTCTACAGCACACATTGATTCACCCACTTTTCAGTATAATGGTGAAGGATGACTCATCTGGACAGATTACTTTTGGTTTAGTGTGACTGCAGCTCCTGGCTGCCACCTCTGCCCCGATAATCAATCTCCTTCCAAACTCATTTAGAACTTTCCTCTCTCCATCTCATCTTGATCCAAAATCAAGTTCAGCCCTCTCTAGCATTTTTATACATTACGGACTATGATAGCCTGCAAACTGCTTAACTGTGTCATGCAGTCCATGTGCATGGAAGCACCTACATCTGTTATGCATCTCTAAAGCAGAGATGTAGCTAATTACATTAATCATGACTGCATTCCAACTATGTGTGAAAGCTGACAGATGCCGGTTCACTGGGCGTGGTTAAGAGGACACCTAAATGGAACTTAATGTTATTAATCACATCTGGATTTTTTCATTTATCAATTAACTTCATAAAAAAGCGCAATAAAAAGAACAAAAACTAAATGGAACACACTCAGTCTGTCTCACTGTCTCCTGTCTCTTCATGTGATACCAGACTGGTTCCATGCTGCGGAGATCAGGATTCTGTGGGGCCCGAAACCATCTGTATCAGGACGCCTTGTTCTTCTGTTCCCTGAAGATAGTTCTCCATGACTGGCTGTATTTTTAGGCTCATTGTCCTGCTGCAGTCAGACACCTCCCTGATGGTGTTGCATGCTGGGTAAGAATCTAAACATTTGAAGCACCTTAAAAGTTTACACAGTAATGTATCTGGGCGTCTTTCTTTTTAACATTCTTTATTACCTTATTACATTCTCACATGGGGCTGTTTTCTACTGTTAGACTACATCTCCTGTCCTCGTTGTTGTGCCTAACACTTTAAGTGGTCAAAAATAAGATGATACCCTTTTGATTATGTTTTTCTTAATATTCACTACAGTAAATACAGCAGTAAACCTTTAGGTCAAAGTTCAAAGAAAAAAAACTTTAAGTTCATACTTTATCATGCCATGCAAAAAGTTAAAATACACAAATGACTGAAAATCAATTTTTGAATGAATCAGGTAATGCAAAGAAATACAGTAGTGTTGAGAAGGAATATTAGCAGCTCACACATGGTGCAGGTTGGGAGTTCTCTGTGGCAGCTATAGCAGAGGAAAAGGAGGAAAGGAACCTACTCCATGTCAGTATTTGATATAAAAATTTAAAAAAAGAAATAAAAAAAGTATTACTTTGTGGAAACAATTGGTGATGCCTCCAACCCAAACCCAAATTTTTCTTAGAAGGAACACTCTCAGGTAAGTCAAATAAAGGTCATAACACGTCTGTCTCCGTCCGTCACTAGATGTCACTGCACGTCCTTTATTGAAAAGACCACTCAGCACTTACAGGAAACGGATCCACTGCACAAAAGCGCAATCAGTGAAAATATTTTATCACCAGCTATGATGCGACTGATCGTCACATGTTGGGTGGTGACGTGTTTGTATAAAACCGTAGATTAAGGGGGGACAGATTGCAAGTCCTGATGTTCATATCACAGAACAAGCTAATTTAAAACGCTCCCTTTCATTAAGACACACGATCCTTTGTCAATCACATACTTGTTACACGTTTTTTTATTGTTCGGTAAACTGTTCTACAGCCTTTCTCAATCCAAAGACTTTGTTTGACGTCAGAGTTGAATGTAATTGGTGATGCTCTTATGTTGCCTTCACGCGGTCCGCGTAAATACCTGACTCTAGGCTTCCTAACTGTGATATAATAGCCTTTATACGACTCAATGTGTCAATGTATAATATTTCTTATGCTTTTGTTGGTTCTGAAAAAATACCAGTCTACATGTGATATATAGAATCTGTATATAGATACATTTAAGTATGCAACACATATTTAATATTTATTGTATTGTATTAATGTATTATAATATTCTTTAAACTGTTTCAACAACATTTTTGAAAGCTATTGGAATTTGAATTAGTAATAGATTTAATGGGAGAATTTTAGCTGAGTTTATTACGATGTCATGCATAGTCTCTTGAAAAGTGGGGGTGATTTTCAAATATGTGTACGGTGCTTTTTATATACAGTCTATGGTATGGTGTTTTATGGTAATTCTGTGAGTGTGACCGTTTTGGAAATGTCGACACTTTTTTGAGCACGTGAAGGCAGCATCACAGCCCTACCGCCTCGGCTGGGAGGATACAACCGTTCCGATTAGGGCGACCGTTGCCAACGATGCAATTCCTCGTTTTACGAACGAACCCTGGGCACAGGCACCTCCTGAGTGCCGCGGTCACCACCGAGAGGCTGCACCACCCTCATCTTCTCTGATAATTTGCGATAAGCTTCAATTGACAGCACCCGAAGGACTCCAAGGCACCCGGCGAAGACCGGACTCAGGGCTTTATGTTTACCGAAGACAGGCTGGAGAGGTGAGCTGAGCGAGTCGTAGTAACTTTAGCTTGCTACATGCTACATGCTAACCACGGCTAGCTGTGAGATATTTAAAGCAGTCCCTGGTGTACCTGTGTGGTCAGCGCTATGTTACGTGGATACATGTGTCTGTGTAGAGCACATTGACGGGTGGGTTTGTGAATTTGCAGGCAACGTCGTAACGTTAAAGACGGAAAGCAGTTAACGTCAGTCAGATTGCTAACGTTGATCAATCAATGTACAACGAGCTAGCCCCTGGTAACGTTTGGCTAACGTCAGTTGGTTGTGCTACCGCTGGGCCCGTTATGCAGCTGACTTCTGGGCTAGTTTGTCAAACTCAGTGGACAGCGGACCTTACATGCGACCATGGGAAGCCTTTATTTATAGTTTCAGGAAAGTTTAACGTGGTTCTTTGTAGCAGGACGAGGCAGCACATGAGGATAAATGAGCTAACGACCGTGCAGAAGCCATTCTGTCAAAACAACAGCTACGCCTCCTCTCAATATTCGGCAAACGGGAGGGGGGGGGGGGGGGGGGGGGGGGGGGGGGGAATTCAGGGTGCAGTTTTTATGCGTTAAGCTAAATATACTTTTTGTACAATGCTCTTAATGAGACGCATTTCATTCTGTAACATAGCCAACCATTATTCCGCACAATGCTTCATGATGAGAAAGGGAGTGGACAGGTGTATTAGTATTGTCAGACAAATGTCGTAAATCTTATTTGGACTCAGTCAGTGTTGATTGTAACTGTAGTAATTCTGTGTTTCTCATGTCATTCAGGAAGCCGGAGCCATGGGTTTCTCTTTTCAGCCTTTGATGAACTGAACTAAGCTGGACTCACAGGACTCAGCCAATCAGTCCCTACCTGCAGTGGGGGCTCCCCTCTCCCCATCGCACTCTATAGCTATGGCAGGCTTCAAGCGGGGCTATGATGGCAAGATTGCTGGCCTGTATGACCTTGACAAGACGCTGGGTCGCGGCCACTTTGCTGTGGTCAAGCTGGCACGCCATGTCTTCACCGGGGAGAAAGTGGCGGTGAAGGTGATCGACAAGACTAAGCTGGACACTGTGGCCACGGGTCACCTCTTCCAGGAAGTCCGCTGCATGAAGCTGGTCCAACATCCCAACATTGTGCGCCTGTATGAAGTGATAGACACTCAGACCAAACTTTACCTCATCTTGGAGCTAGGTGATGGAGGGGATATGTTTGACTACATTATGAAACATGAGGAGGGTCTGAACGAAGAGCTGGCCAAGAAATATTTTGCCCAGATTGTCCATGCTATCTCCTACTGCCATCGGCTGCACGTGGTGCACAGGGACCTCAAACCGGAGAATGTGGTGTTTTTCGAGAAACAAGGGCTGGTCAAGCTCACTGACTTTGGATTCAGTAACAAGTTTCAGCCGGGGAAAAAGCTGACAACCAGTTGTGGATCTCTGGCGTACTCTGCACCAGAAATACTGTTGGGCGATGAGTATGATGCTCCAGCCGTAGGTATGCAAAACATGTAGGCTGATGAGTGATGCTAAAGTAATGAGATGAGTCACACTCTTAATTAGAACAAGGCAGAGTTATAGTACAGTGCTACCAGACAGGATGCGAGCAAGATCTTTGATTCAGATCATTTAGGAAACTATATTGATTTCACCCAGGCACTGTAATCATTTTATCTTGTATGATCCATTCTCTGTTTTGAGTTGGGCGGACCAGGCTTGTTGCCTGTGGTGCCAGCTCAGTGTCCAGTCCACTTATTAACTCCCTTACCTCCTATCTTTGTGTCAGAACACAGGCTTTTGGCATCAAGCTACACAGGACATCTTTATCAGAGTCATATTAAATCCAGCTTCAGAACAGCAGTGTAATGTAGTTGGCACTGTGGCTAGCATCTGTTTCACACATTTTTTTCACACCTTGCTGTAACACCTTGGCTGTTGGTTTGCTTACAGAGCCTGGACACGTGTAATGGCTTTTCTTGGGTTGAGATAACTTCAGTACAGAGCAGCCATCAATCATGTGCCAGGGGCCTGTGCTGCACTGAATATTCACAGCTGGACTATGTGTTCTAGTTGTTTGCTTGTAGCAGTACTTGACACTGATCATTTTGCAGCTTGCCATAGGCCATGTGTTACAAGGTCAGCTCTACTAGCAATGATGTCCATGGGTGTCCCATTGCACTAAATTAACTGGCTCATTGATTTTCTATGAGGGCTGACAGAGTGCAGACAGACGGATTGTGTGTCCGTCCATGACTGATATGATATCTTTCACATCAGGTAGCTTCATAGCACTAGGTCCAGCTCATGGACTGGATAATGAGATATGCTCAGTTAAGCTTGTTTTGCAGCTGGTGTGGTTGTTGATGTGGTGCTAATTCTGAAGGAGTCTGAAATCGGCCTCATGATTGTTTATGGTCGTGGAGAAAGCAGTCACCTATGTTTTATTTACTTCCCCTTTCTTCTGTCATGGTTCTCACAAACTGAAGAGAAAATGAGGAAACTGTGGTTAATTTCAAATCGAACCTGACACACAAACCCACACACACTCACTCATTTGAAGAACTGTGATATGATAGACCCTGGACAGTGAAGGTGGTAGTATATTGCTCTGCAGTATTGCCCTGTACTGCTTGAGCAATTGCTCACAATGAAGGGAGTTGATTGGCGGGAATACATGAAGTGAGTGGCTGCATATGGTGCACAGGGACCTGATGGTCAGGGAACACGGGGTTCTTACAGGAGCCAGGCTGGTCAAGCCTACTGAACTCTGATATGAGCAGTGTTATGAACACCTTTGTAGAACTGGATTTTGAATTTCTATTTGTCTTGAATGCGAAGGTTAAGTATTTTAATTAACAAGTTCTCATGCAGGGATTAATATTACAGATATGAAATCATAACACCAGGTGCAGGGAGACAGCAAGATATTCTCTTAGAATAAAAGTACTGAAAGACCAGGGTTTGTTAAAATCCTGTAAGCACTGACATCTTTTCTTCTTCTTCTATGATCTTCAACATACTGAAGTTACAGACTAAGTAGGAGTAGAAATCAAATGTCAATACTTTATTTTCAGTATCAGATATCTGGTCAGATGGTTCATCTTGTTTATTTGTTCTTTGTTTAGATACTTCCTGTTTCAAATCAAAATTTTGACAGTTTTAACTTCTCTGGTTGTGTGTACTTGGACATTTTACTTTTAAGCACTTCTGCTTCTCTTGCCAGATGAAAGAAGTTAGTTAGTACTGTAGGAAAACATGCTGACAGTATATTCCTCAAATTAGGACATTGGAAAAGTCAGGCCTTTGGACCTGAAAGTAATTAATCAGCACTTGTCTTGAAAAAGTTCTTAGAACTGAGGTATGATTAGTGCTCACAGCTTTGAAAATACAGTTGTGGTGCTTTGTAAAAGGCATATGCTTGTCATGTTGATTGATGCTTGATACCCATTCACAAAACCCTCAGTTTTTCTTTTGTGGCTTTAGACTGCAAAGTGTCAGTGTGCTGTAAATTTCTAGTTAAAGGTTTGACCAAAGACAAGACAGAATTAGCTTTAAACCAGTCCAGGGGATCAATGTGAGGAGGCGGGCAGTTTTCCTGGCAGTACTGATTTAGTTTGGTAGTTATGTTCTGCATTTTCACGTTGTGATATTATACAGCTTGTTACATTACCAGATGCCAGTAAAAAACTGGGAAATTAACATGACAGTTGCATAAACTATTCGATTTTTTTTTTTTCAAATTTAATGACTGTTCAAATATTAGAAAATCATCCCTACTGGTCATTGCAGGTATCATTGATTGTTAGCATGGTAACATTGGTCATAGGCCTGAGTTAGCCTGGAGGTAAGGTGTCTAATGTCTTTGGCTTAAAATTAGTCAGTCTTTATTTTTGTGAAACAGTCTGACTAACATGAGAGTGATCTATGAGCAAAATTAAGACTGGACCAATACTGGGGTCTGGAGAAATGGAGTCATCATTTATACTGGCTGCTCTTCACTGTATTAAACTATGTTCTGGTGCAACTACAGATGCTGCAGGGGGATTTATGAACAGAGGTTTGAGTATCCAGAGCATCGAGCCAAAAGTGAACCCTGTGTATGTGTATTTTGTTGTTATGTAGCTGTATGAAATGCCTTTTCCATTCTGTGAATTTGTAGTGTATTACCATCTGCAGCGGTTGTGCGGAGAGGCCGTTTGCCTCTGTTCACCCAGGATTATTGATAGTCACTGTCCATATGTAACTCACTATACATGATTGTGCTGAGCAGAGCTGTTTAGTAGATCTAGCTGTCTGCGCTTTCTGGCAGGTGGCTGCTGTGTGTGATGTACTTACAGGCACTGGTAGCAATTTCATAGGTGCTACTTTTGGCTGTGTTGTACAGTCACAGCCCTCTGCAGCTGTTGGGTTGAGTGTACTCGGAGCCATTGATGGCCACTCTCTGGCGCTGTGTTTATCTGCTGGTGCTCTTCTGTGCGTCACAGTGCAGTTTAGACAAGTGCTGCAGGGGCTGTTGTGATCAGAGCAATTAGCCCTGTGTGTATGTTGCTCTAAAGAATGAGGGGAAAGTGCTTACTAGAAAGGTGTTCTCTGTGCATTTTCCAGCAATATGCAGCCCAGTCAAGTGCTTCTCATATCAGGGAACTTCAGAGAGGAAAGACTGGTGCACACCAACACTCATTATGGATTTTCCTTCGTTCGTCCTCTGTGTTTTACAGTCTTTTCTCTCTGAGGTGAAAGTGTTTGTTGTTTGCACATGTGCAGCTCAGACCACAGAAAGGTTTACTTTAGTTTTTCTTGTGGCCTGGGGAGCAGGCTCGTCATCTACTAGACTTAACAACAGGATAGGAGTGTGTTTGTTCGTATGTCTGGGAGATAAACATGACAATCATCTCTTCAGCATAACTGAGAACCACATTCCGTGCCTTTGCATTTCTTCATGTTTCTGAGTGGTGGCAGGATAAAGTGTAGTGCAGTTAATGATAATTAGTACTTTCATTACATAGGTGATGTTTTACCTTCAGACAGGCTAAAGATTTTAGTCAGAGGTCAGCATTCTCTTTAGCTGAGCGTTCCTGTCTACAAGTACCCATTGATGACCCATATCAACGTATGTATGTGCGCCTGTCCCCTGTAAAGCTGTTTAGCACGAACCATGAAGTAACCTGAACCTTGTCTTCAGAGAGGGGCTGGAGGGGCTCTTGTATACACTATGTGGACAAAAGTATTGGGCCACACCTCTTAATCATTGAATCTAGGTGTTTCATTCAGTGCCATTGCCACAGGTGTATAAAATCAAGCGCCTAGCCATGCAGTCTGCCTTTACAAACATTTGTGAAAGAATGGGTTGTTCTAAAGAGTTCACTGAATTCGAGCTTGGTACTGTAATAGGACGCCACCGTTGCAACAAGTCAGTTCGTGAAATTTCTTCCCACCTAGATATTCCACCATCAACTGTGAATAGTATTATTGCAAAGTGGAAGCTTTAAGGAACCACAGCGACTCAGCCACGACGTGGCAGACCGCGTAAAAGTTACAGAGCAGCGTCGCTGAGTGCTGAGGCGCATAGTGCCTAAAATTCGCCAGCGCTCTGCTGACTCAATAACTTCACAGTTCCAAACCTCCTCAGGCATTAACATCAGCACAAAAACTGTGCGCCGGGAGCTTCATGGCATGGGTTTTCATGGCTGAGCAGCTGCATACAAGCCTTACATCACCAAGCACAATGCCAAGCATCGGATGGAGTGGTGTGAAGCACGCCACCACTTGACTCTGGAGCAGTGGAAATGTGTTCTGTGGAGTGACGAATCACGCTTCTCTATCTGGCAGTCTGATGGACGAGTCTGAGTTTGGCGAATGCCAGGAGAACGTTACCTGCCTGACCGCATTGTGCTAAATGTAAAGTTAAGTGGAGGAGGGATAATGCTATGGGGTTGTTTTTCAGGGGTTGGCCTAGGCCCCTTAGTTCTAGTTAAGGGAAATCTTAATGCTTCAACTTACCAAGACATTTTGGACAATTCTATGCTTCCAACTTTGTGGGAACCGTTTGGGGAAGGCCCGTTTCTGCTCTAGCATGATTGTGCCCCAGTGCACAAAGCCAGGTCCATAAAACGCATGGTTGGGTGAGCTTGGTGTTGAAGAACTTGACTGGCCTGCACATAGCCCTGACCTCAACCCCATCGAACACCTTTGGGATGAACTAGAATGGAGATTGCGAGCCAGGCCCTCTAGTCCTACGTCAGTTCTGACCTCACAAATGGTCTTCTGGATGAATGGGCAAAAATTTCCTACATTTCTGTTATAGCTTCAAAAGGGGGGACCAACTCCATATAAATGCCTATGGATTTAGAATGGTATGTCATAAAAGCTCCAGTTGGTGTAATGTGTAGGTGGCCCAGTGCTTTTGTCCACATAGTGTATGTCGTGGTTACTGTTTCCTGCTGCCAGTAGATGGGAAGAACAGTTAATCCATGCTATTATTTGGACTGGGCCAGGAGAGGATGAGAGGGAGGCAGGATGCTGCAGTTACGCAGTCCTGTGTTGACACAGACTGGCTGGCTGTGATTAGAACTCATTCAACTGGTTCACACCACCAGGACAAAGACCAGCTTCCTCATTATCTGACGCACTCTCCAACCCCAAACAAAATATTGTAAATCTTTCCATCAGGGAGGGGTTAAAGTAATAGTTGATGTAATTGCTTCTTCTTCTTCTTCTTCGGGTAAATACATTTATTCATGAGTCATGTTTGTCAGCTCAGAAAGAAATGCTTTGTATCATAAGAACAATAGATGTATGTGTATGCATTTTCTGTAAAACCTGCAGAAGGTAACAGACTTTTATTTCTATAATCAGTCATATATTGGTAAGAAGCCTTGTTTTGATCCGCTCCCGTTTGCCCCTTTAACATTACTGTATTATGATGTTAGTACAAACTCATCACTTCCTGTAACTGCTTCACATTAAAAGCCCTCTAGCTTTTCAGTTGATACAATCCCCACCCCCCAATACTTTTATTGTGAAACATTTGCAAGCATACCATATGTAACAACAGCTGGATGGGAGCAAAGCAAAACAAAGCAAAGGGGATGAATGAATCAAAGGCTTAAGACATAATCCAGAACAAAGTTCTGAGCATAGCATGAATATATTCTTGAAGTTATTAAATTAAAGCAGTTGAAATTTACATCATGCTTAACTGACATGCACATTATATGACAGGTACCAGGAGTTTATCCACCCTTGTTTTTCCCTGGCCGACCTTTATTTGTGTTGACGACCCCCTGATCATTATAGGAGACTCGGCTATTAATTGACTTGTAGTTTTTATTTTAGGAAATACAGTATCTCAATTTGTCCTGATTTTCTGGTCATTTCTGAACACTGGTCCTTCTGACTCAGTGACGTGTTAAATGGTTTAGTGTTAAATGGTCAGGGTCTCAGACAGCCTTCAGAGGCCCTGCTGGCTTTTGTTTCTTTGCCATCAGAGTAGGTTTCAATTATCTACATATGTTATGTCCCTGCTCTTGGGGAAACTTAGACATAACATGTTGTGTGACTCCGCCACTCTTCCCATTCCCAAGATAGGCCAGCTGCTAAGTGTCAAAGGTCAGAAATTCAGAGTAGCAGTTTATTTAGCTTAAGAGTTGAGCCATGCCCAAAGCAACAAACAGAAGTTCACTAATCTGCCCTGAATGCTCCTGTGAAAGAAAACAAAATATAAAGAAATGACAAATTTCTAACCTAACGTCCCGAACCACAAACAAGAAGGGCCTCTGACTCCAACCAGACTGTTCATCCAGTCAATCAATATCTCTCAATATACTAATTTAACAAACTTGGCAAGCTTTCCAAAAGGCTTCATCTACGATAACTCTACTCACAGAACACTCAACAATACAGAGAAGGAGATGCTGCTTGTTGGAGGTGAAGGAGAGACAGGTGGCTGTCACCTGAGCTTTAAAAAGACTGCTGTCAGCCATTGGTCCAATCCAGAGGTGACAATCCCTTCGAAACCACAGGGCCTCACTTGTTTCATCATCATCATCACACACACACACTGCCACTGAGGGGAAGAGAAGGACATCTGCCATATTAAAGCACAAATAAGAGACATGGTCATAACAAAGTATGATCTGGTTTAGCTTCAGTGTAACACTGTTTCTGTCTCATCTCCACTTTTTGTTCGATGGATTTTAACCCAGTCGAGCATCGCTGTGTCGAAGGTGAACCCTGGTGTGTAACAGTAACCTGTGGCTACCAGTTCATTCATGCAACCACTGTGTGAATCAGAGACTATGATTTTACCTTCTTGTGAATGAAAAGTGCTGCTGATATTACAAACCAGTCAAGAGAGGAATTTCTCTTTTGTAGTTTGTGATGGACGATGAACACAAAGTTATATTCAGTGCTGATGCAGAAAGTTGACCCTGCTGCTCTGACTGCCTTTATTCATCTGCGAGTCTGAGTCATGTTCTGGTGAGAGACCAGGATGAAAAGATGGACATGTTAAGACATACACACACTAATACACACACTCCACTACAGTCACTTCTCCTAATTGTGCTCCTTAAAGGAGTTACCCCTCTCATGGTCAGGCCTCAGTCAACAGACGTCTTTCATAGCAGATATTTTGACTTGTTATCGTAAAAAAGCACAGGTGTTACTAATATTATTCATTCATCAGATTCATCAGGTGTCCTATGACAGTACAGTGGGCTCAGATCCCCTCACTTTTTGCACACTTTATTATGGCTCTGTGCCAGCAACAGCCATGGCTGGAGGTGTTATACTTTTTTGTTGCCTGTACATCTGTCTATCCATCCATCCCATTCTCATGGAGATGATATCTCTGTAACGCCTAGAGGGAATTTCTTTAGATTTGCCTTGAAAGTTCATATGGACTCAAGGATGAACTAATTAGAATTTGGTGGTCAAAGGTCAAAGTTTTGACTGGGTTATTGGGTATAGATTGATTGTAAATTAAATGTACAACACAAAATGAAGGGGTCTGTTTGTGAAGCCACTGTAAGTGTGTTTCCATTTTTCCTTTTTATGCGCATTTTCAATTTGCACATGAAAAACCTGAGTTGCACTGGAAAGTTGGAAAGAATGGTCGGACCAGTTGCTGCATGTCACTCTCCTACTCTCCCCTTGCAATTCCTGTCTGTCTTTCTCACTGCTGAGTCTGAATTTTTGATCCTGCTGTACCTTTATTAGTTATCGATTTGTTTTCACCTTCACTTAGGCCCAGCAGGTCTACAGCTAAGTTGTATAAGAGTTGTATAAAGTGCTGGCACGCTGAGTACCTGCCAAACCCCAGATGTTTACGAGTCAAGGTATGGAAGGAATGGGGAAAGAGTTGAGAAGTGGTTTATGTTGTTGGTTGACACTGCTTTTAGGGGAAGGAAAAATTCCTCCTGCTTTGTAAACATAAAAACAAAATGATAGGTCATGACAGCTGGTTAGTTCTGCAGTTTGACATCCTGCTTCTTTGGATTGGAATTCCTGCTCAGGAATAAAGTAATTGTGCTGCCTTCACTGACTAGAGTGAAAGGAGCATGAAAGCGTGTGTAGAGTTACCATTGAATAGATTGTCCAGTCTTAATGAAGTTTCTCAGGAGTTAGCGTGTGTGTGTGTGTGTGTGTGTGTGTGTGTGCGTGTGCGTGTGCGTGCGTGCGTGCGTGCGTGCGTGTCCCACTTAAACCCTGTGAAGTGACTCTCTTGAGAAATATACACCTAGCAGAGGGAGGACAGGGGAGAGAAGGTGTGGAGGAGTGGTGCATGTGGATGGGAATGTCGAAACATATGAATCAGGTTCTGTTTCCATTAATTCCATTGATACTGATGACCCCAGAGGTGGCAGGTTTGGTCTCGTTCTTCATATCAGGGAATATCAGAAGCACACTAATGTGAGGATTTCTACTTTCAATACATGTTGTCAATCGGTCTGTTCTGTATAGGTAAACAGTAATAGATGTCCATACTTAGTGGGACTTTAGTTTTTCTCACTGCTTCTTGTACTAACTTCAAAGCAGTGAAAGACAGTGGCTACGCTGATATGTGTCTGTATGACTGCCTGTAAAAGTGATTTTGAAAGTCAAGGAAGGAAAGAGGCTGACTTAAGCACCTGGTCAGCTATCAGTCAGGCCCTGTTCATACCTGCATTAACATGCACACATTCAGAGGTGGTCTGAGCTGCATATGGCCACATTCTTTTAGCATATGTACTGGGCCACATTGGAGGACTTGAAGTGAGTATCAGTCTGTAAGAGCGTGAGTAGAAACCATGAGGAGTGGAAGTAACGAACATTAACTGAAAAAATGGAGGTGATGAAAATACATGTGAAATGAAAAATTGAGGGATAAATTATCAAGTGATTTGATGAATTCAAAGCTGATATGATTAAAAGGGTGGTGATATGACGAAAACAGAGACGACTGTCAACATTCAGAATCAGAATGTCACTTTATTCGACAAATGTACACAGGAATTTGACTTGGTGATAACAGCACAAGAGGGCAGGAACAAGAAATTAACACAGTTAAAACTACATAAAAATGTAAGTTAAGTTATTTAACTTAAGTTCATCGACAACACAGAATTAATATTTATCATTTCAGGAAAGTGGCTTCAAGGGTGGAAGTCACAAAAAAATAATTGAAATTGTGCATTGAAAAACTGATAAATTGTCAGATGATTACATTTTATTGGCGTTGTATTTTCCACAAGTCACAATAGTGTTGACATTTATAATTTAACTTGCTGATGTTAGCATTTAGCTCAAAGCCCTGTGGTGCTTCAGAACAGACTCACAGAACTCAATCAATTAACAAAATTACACCATCTGTTTAATTAATTTTGTGACTTACACATCATCTTGATATTACAGTTCTCAGCTGTCATGTTGAACTTCTTCAGCTTTTAACATGAGAATAGATTGGTAAGTGCTGCGGGCACTGATGGTCACACCCTTTATAATTCCAGTAAAACACATTACTCATAACAGATAGTGCCAAATGTTTTTCACATCACTGTCAATGTCTTTCACTCATCGTCCATCAGTTAACAATAAGATTAGGACACATTAAGTAATATAGCATTGCCCGGGGACAGGTAGTTTGACACACCTGCTCTGATGCGGTTACCACGGCAGCTTCGGGCACCATATTATTTTCAGTAAAAGTAAGCTGACTACAACAGTCATTAGCTCACTTACCTGTTGTTCCCAGGTACAGATTTTACAGCAGGGAATTAGTTTGTGGACGGACAGCTGTGGAGGACACCCTTTGGATTTCCACTTGACATAACTGTAACAACTGTGCACTTTCTGTTGTTTGGCCTCTTTTGATAAAACCAAGACTCTGTGTGATCACCATGCTCACTTCACACAGGCAGTGTGGACCAAGCTGTAACTGCTGATGCATTGGCAAAATGCTACTCCACCATCCCCTCACTCAGTCTTAGTCTTATAAACTCTAATTCCTTGCCTCAGCTAACTATTATATTCATTATCCATTAAACCGACAACTTTGTGATTAACAGATAAATCGCTTGGTCTATACAGCTTCAGAAAATGGTACAAAAAACCAAAGATAAACCTAAAAATATTAAATTTTGCAAAACTGTGAAAAGCAGCAAATTGTCACATTTGACAAGCTGGAATCACATATTTAGTGTTTAGTATTTTTCCGCAGATATGAAAGGAATCTCATCTCATGTCTCAGGTCATCATCTGTACTTTGTTAAGATGAGTAAGGGTTAGTTATACCCTTTTTACACCAAAATTAGTGGATATGATGATTTTTTTTAAACACAGGTAAACCCGCTTAAAAAGGCATTCCTCCTTTTACACTGCCAGCCGAGTTTGCTGGAGAGCACACGCACACATGCAGTTACAGAGCACACACACACAGATGCAGTGGAGAGAGAGTGAGCTGCTAGCCGCTGTGCAAAATGTTAAAACAGATCTGTCACGTCTCATCTCTGGGTCGGAGCTCCTGTCAGTGTCGGAGCCTCCGTGTGAGACGGTTCGATGCTGGACAGGTGACAGGGCTGTCTACAGTGTGTGTGTGCTCTGAACCGGGAGAAAATGTGCGTGTTCACCTGAGTGTTGTGCTTACATCACTGCTGATTGCATCCCTCTCCGTTGCCCACAAAAGCCAGATGTTAGCGGGTTTTAGCAGGTTTTTTGACCGGGGGCAAAGGGGGTTTAGGGTCAGTCATGAAATCATGACTTCTGCTGCATCCGTTCTGTTGACACACAGCTCTGCCTTTGTCTGTGAGATAGCAGCTCAGAGAGGAGCTGTTACCATCTGCTACCAGTTGCTGCTGCTTGTCTGTAAGTCAGCCAGGTTACACACTGCCTCATGTGACACAGACACTGTTAGTGAATCAGTCTGAATCTGTTGTTTCTTCTGTCCCGACCAGACAAACTCTGGATTATGATTCACAACAACAAACCTAGGCAAATGGGAAAGTGTGCAGCATTTGTACGATTACATTAGCAGCCAGCTCTGCCCTTTGACTTCCCAGAGATATTACAGTATATGTTACAGTATCATGATGTACCACTGTTTCCATTGAAAAAGCCATGATACACTGTAAATTGAAGCTGTATCATTCGTCACTGCCAAGATGTGTAGCCAAAGTTTACAGCATGGTGTGTGTGTTCTCAGCTGGAGGCAGAGGAGGTGGGTGATATGTCACACAGTGTGCTGCCAGGCTCTACATCAGGATCTGGTTTCACCCTCGGTGTGAGCTGTTTCCATTTTGACTTTTCCATCTCACTGTGGCCTGTCCTCTCCTGTGCTCTTGACATCTTCTCCACTCCCTCCACTTCCTGAACAGCAGTCTAGGTTGGGGTGGCAGATGTCTCCACCGCTCTGTATCTGACACATCAGCTATTAATACATACTGAGCTGCTGAGTGGGACAAGCTCTCTCTGGTTGACTTATCCACAAGTCCACATCCCAGATAAAGCAGCCAGCACTGTATTGTATCTGGCCAGCCTTCAGTGAGCCAGCTAACCAGTGAATCAGTCAGCTGTGTTCTCATTGGCTGTCAGTGTCTCCTTCCACTACCAGCTGAGATGGACATGATGAAGATTTTAGATCCTGTTAGTACTTTCCTTTGTCCCAGACTAAATAAGGTCTTGGAGACATGTTCCCTTTGAAAATGAGAGCTATGAAGGAGAGGTGATGAAGACAGGAAATTATGTTGGCCTGTGTTCTAACCAAAGACAGAGCTGCTTGATGAACTGTTCCCTCACTGTAGAGAGAGGACAACAAGCAGGCAAGGAAGCAGAGGTGATTAAGTGTAATTACTCCTTTCAGTGATCCGTGACGGAGTAGAGGTGGTGCTGCTGTGTGCAGTGATGCCCGTCTCTCTGTATCATCACAGGCCACTGGGTCGGCCCAGTTGGCTGCTTGGCAGGCTAATTGAATGACCAGTCTCTCAAACATGCAGACTAACATGTCTGTGGGATAATTTACAGGCTGGTCAGTTGGACTGAATGCTGTTGCTGCTCCACACATATTCTTAACCTCAACAATGACGCATCAGCTGAAGTGAAGACTTCTGGTAACACTTTATTTGAAAGGAGGGAGTTAAAAAGTTTATCCAGATCAGAACTTTAACCCATGAGGACCTGAGGCGTCCCCTCTGTTGGACAACAACCTCCTAAAACCAGAGGGGTTTCACTGAAATAAAAACCATGTGAGAGCTTAAACATTTGACTTTTATTGTAACCATGGTCTTTGACCTGGTAACTGAATATGACTGGAAAAACATTTTCAGTTCAGTTAATTTATTTTTATGTTTTATGTTTGTTTTTTTAATGTTTACAAACATAATGTTTAAAAACAATGATTTACAATAAAAGCCAACGTTTTAAGTCATATTGCCCTACTGATGTACACTATAACTGGTTAAACCACTGAATATAGCAGTGTCACATAAAACTCGGTGTTTCTTTGATGGACACAGGACGTCAGGAGGAGCTGCGGGCTGTTGGTGTAGCTGCCGCTAACATTAGCTCAGCTTGTTTGGATTCCTTCAGTGTTCATTGTTTTTTACCAGCAGCTGAATTATCCACAGAGGTCTCCTCCAAAATAAAAAAAAACAGGTGAATAAAACCAGTGAAATCACTGAATAAACTAGTTTCATGTTAAAAATCAATGTTTCTCACAGGGCATATGGAGGAGCTGAGCTTGTTTCTCTTATAACTAAAGATCCAGATGTCTCATGACTAAAATCCTCCAGTTATGGTCATGAGATTATCAGGTTATCAAAAGTGACGGTGATGTGACTTAGAACTGTGAGAAAGTAGTTGGCTGACAGACGGTGTATTCAAAAATCTAAAGTCAATGCCAAAATTCTGAGGGTACTTTCTGAATGTTTTTCTACAGAAGCGTCGGTACTGAAGGTACCGTAGATGTCGTAGGTTCTGGAAATGTGATTCTTCCAGGGCTGATGAGGGCAGTATAGTAACCCTACAGGTGTTGTATTATGACATCAAACTCAAAGAGAAGAAGCAGGTGCAGGTGCAGCGACAGGTCCACTGTGATTTGCGGTAAAAAAGAGACACCAGGACTGGTGTGTGGAGATAGCTAACGTTAGCTTGTTTAGGCTAACATAGCTACAGCTAATAACATGAGCGGGGAGCTTACAACATTAACAGGCTACAGTCAGAATATAACACTGACTTCTTAAATGAATATTTTCACACCATGGGTCTGTCACCTCGTTAGTCAGTTTAAACTACTGCTGTACACTCACTATATGGAGGTGTGTGTGCGTGTATGTTTTAGCACACTGTGTGTGCAGCAGCCTCTGTTGGTTTCTGTTTTACTGTGGTATTGAATTAGGTACCAACTACCCAAATGTCAGGTATCATGACATCACTTCTGAATGCAGAGTAGGAGAGGACAAGATTCTAAATAAAGTATCATGGTGCCACTGTAATACAGAGAGGAAAAGGGTATGTTCAGTAGATCGCAGCGTACACATGTATGTAAATGTATTTGGGGTAATGGGGATCAGGAAGAGGACAAGATGAGAGATGTAGGCATGACAGGCAATTTTAGGACTGGGATTGACTGGAGGATTTAGTGGGTATATATATGATATATATAAGATATAAAAATGCAGAGGGGCTTTATTCTTCACTTCCTGTTTCCTCATTGTTTGTTTATAGAAAAAGAAAATTTTATGGTGTAGTTGTATTTATTATTTTCATAGTTTTCAGTTTCATACAAGCTGCTTGCACTGCTGGTATGAAAATTAATTCAATTCTCTTCTGTTAGTGAATCATTTGGGAACACAGCACTTCAAATGTAAATGTGAGATATAATTGTAGGTTTACATGCCCGACTTTCCCAGGCTGAGAATCTACAAATAGCAATGTGTACGGCTGCCATGTTGTTGTGTGTCAGTGTGTATGTGTTGACAGATTTGCCAGAGGGCCTGACAGAGGCACATTTCAGTCTCTAGTTTGAGATCGGGAACTAGTGTTGCCATGGTAACGGATGCTGTGAATGTGAGTAAGCCAGGTGTGAGGTAGTACTCCTGTGGTCCCTGGGGGTCTCTGCCTCTAATCCCTACCCCTCTCCATCACTGGCTTTGGTCAAACACATATAAATGCAGACAAATACAAGAGACGATGTTGAAGACACAAATAAATTCACCTGAGGAGTATGTAATGCTTAAGCCTTTTGAGGTTATAGCTTAAAGACAGAGTGTGTGTGTGTGTGCGCGCGTGTCTGTGTGAAGGAGTGTATGCGCTGCAGGCCACTGCTGGGACCAGCTCTTTGACCCGGTTGTGACACCTGTACAATTTTCTTACACACTGCAGCAGGTGTCAGGAGGGCCCCGGGCTGTTTCATTACATAACCCACATTTCACCTCCAACCATGACTGAATGAAATATGTTCATAAGAGCAGATCAAAAACCCTGGTGGTTTATGATTCAAAGTGAACATCGTCTCCTTTCAAACTATAAGCTCCAACAATTACAGTTTTTGTAAGCCCTGTTGTGAAGGGATTTTATGAGTAAATATTAGTATTCACGGAGCATACACGATCATATACACAGTAGGTCTTGTTCAGTCCAGTGCTGGCTTCCTTATGTTGGACTAACACATGAGTAATTATATGTTGGTATGTTAATTAGCTGCAGAGGAGAAATGATAGATGATTTGCTCTCTGCATGGATTTGTTTTCCTGTCAGGTCACTGTTATTATATTTATTAGCTGCTAAGGACGCTAACAGAAGCACTGACTTTGTTTCACAACATTCAGAGGCCTGTGTTGTCTTTGTAGCACGTCTTCAGGGTAGACATGAAATGATATTTCATTTAGTATCACAAATATAATGAACAAAATGATCACGGTTATCAGTATTAAAATGCACTGAAAATGTTAAAAAAGTAATAAAACACAACCTGAAATCATTCAAATCAAATCAGTCAATCATAAGGGACTAGTAGCAGTACTGGGTTTGCCTGCTGCATGCCCACTCCGTAAACAAGGGAATAGCATTTTTTTTTTTAATCCGTGCTGTAACGCCTTTCAGAGCACAGACACTGTAGACACACCTGTCACCTGTCCAGCACGATGCTGTTAAACCAGGAAAACGGCAGCTACACTGTGCTCGAGGATGACAGTGAGCTGTAGCTCTTTTTAAAAGCACTCGATCACTGATTGAAGCATCTCACACGGAGGCTCAGCGGCTATAGCTTACTCTTTCTCTCCTGCATCTGTGTGTGCGATCTGTGTGCATGCAAGATCGTTCCGAACACAAAAGCAAACTTGTCTGGCAGTGTAAAACGAGTCAATTCCCTCTAAGAGAGCTTAGTCGCTTTTGAAAAACCCGCTTCTACCTGCTAACATTGGTGTAAAAAGGTTTTAGAAAGCTGAGAAATCTCCAGAGCGGCGCTCCCTCTGCCTTCTGCCATGTTTTGACTGACACATAACAAACCCACATCTGGGAGACTGTTGCTGGTTGATGCTGTCCATTCATCCATTATCTATACCACTTATCCTCACAGGGTCACGGTGGGGGGCTTTAGCCAATCCCAGCTGACATTAGCGGACATACAGAGACAAACATGCACACATTCACACCTATGGGCACGTCGCCGATTAATTGTGCATGTTTTTGGACTGTGGGAGGAAGCCGGAGCACCCGGAGACAGCCCACGCAGGCACAGGGAGAACATGCTAACTCCACATAGAAAGGCCCCAAGCCCGGGGTTTGAACCCAGAACATTTTGCTGCATGCTGTCAGTGCTAATCACTGATCCACCCTGGTTGATGCTGTACAGAACATAATGTGAGTCAAATTAACCGCAGTAAACCACCACAGTTATCACAGTGATAATTAGAATTTTAATGGTAATACTAACCATCTGGCATTTGTACCATGACTTAGCATGAAACCAGTAACCATTTCATCTCTACTACAGGGATAGACATGTTGGTCAGTCATCTGTGCTGTCGTCAGGTCCAAATTTCAGTTTGTCTCATACTTTTTGTTTATGACCAAATACCTTTTAAAACTAATGACAATCCCATTAGTCTCAACTTAGAAGAAATATTTTGATCATTTAGTTTAGTAAAAGCAGCAATACAACACTATTGAAAATACACCAGCACCATCCTTCTAAATTCTATTACTGTATATACTTTTTGGGTTTAATCTGTACAAGTTGCTACAGTAAATGCAGTAGAGTAGAAGTATAACAGTGTTTCCCCTGAGGTGAACTGCTTTGGGGGTGGGGTCTTTCTTTGCAGCTGTATCTGCTAGCATCCTCATCACTGTCACCAGATTGTGAGTTTAAAAACAATGATGTCATCCTGAATTTCATACGTTTGGGGTCAACGTCTGCTAAGCTTTGTTTTAGAGAGATTTCTGACACTTGTTTTTACTGCACTTAACATACCAAGTTGTCGACGTATCTCTCCTCTGATTTGTGCTGGGTGTGAGGGGAGGGGCTAAGACACACACAGGTGAAACATGAAGCACAGGACAGGAGAGCCAAATGTAAATGGCAGCAAAACACAGCAGAGACTCACACACTGAGCTGAGAAGAAGACCAGATACATTCAGTAATAACACAAACCATTTAAAAAAACAAAATATCATTTCATTTTTGTGCGTGTCGTATTTAGTACATGAGGATGCTGACATTAGCTTCACAGAGCTGCTAGCATGGCTGTGACTGTCTTGCTCTCTAATGAGAGAGTAAACTTCTCTCTTGGTTTTGTGCTGCTGGTCGGACAAAACAAGCAAATTGAATGTGTCACCTTGGCCTCTGGGGAAGTGTGAAACTTTATACACCAGACAGTTAATCAAGAAAACATATAAATCAATAATGACAGTTCTTGTTAGTTACCATCCATAATTCTAAGTAAATGTCATATCCAGTAAATACCATGTTAGTAGTTTATGAGTGAGGGATTTTAGTGTCTTTGATATTCAGATGAGGGGAGCAGCCCCCAGCCATCATGCTAATATAAGACAACATGAGGCAGGAGATACCTGGGAGAGAGCTGCACTTTATTCTGGGGCTCTGGCTCTCATCCATATTCAGAAACAACAGCTCTGGTCCTCACTGAGAGACAGCGGATTCCTCCTTTACTTCCTCTATCAGTCTCACTCACCCTCACTCACTAACACATGAGCGCAGATCCTACACACACATACATGTTATACTATTTTATGTTCTTTCATTTGTGCCAAAACACACCCTCCCTCTCTGATCAGTGATCACTGTCTGCATCAGTGAGTCCTGGCGGTTCCTGTGTGCCACAGTTCTTTCAACATCTGTTGCTGTTTCTCTCACTGGCAGGACGAGCAGAAGGAATATGCCCCAGTGATACAATTAACATTTGGGATGGCACAGGAAAAAAAATCCCACACAACTCTCCACAAAAAAAGTTGTGGCACGATTATTTTTCACCTGCTGGAAGCTGTTCCGGCCTCAGTGAGTGTTTGTGCTTGCTAACAGAGTGAGAGAGCTGTGGGATGTCTGTCTGCTCTATTTATTCCTTCCATCCTCAATGTCCAGAGTCAGGTCTGATAACCTGCATTCTGTCTGAGATGTCACTTGTCGTCCAGCGCCTGCAGCAGTCTTTAGATGTCAACATGATCAGTTGATCTATTTATTACCAACTCACTTCTGATGCTACTACAGGCTAACATCATGGCAAAAAGAAGGGACAGAGAATGAGAGTGAATAAAACATGTCAGAGGTTCTCAACAGGATGTAAAGAATTACCATGCTGTACAGTCTAATTATGTAATGCCCCCAGGTTTCAAGGCTGCTGTCACACTTTAGAGGCAGAGTGAAATAATTCATTTCAATACACTAGGTTTTTAATTATTTCTGCTTCAACCTGTATTTATTTCATAAATATGTAATTATGTTGAACTGCTTTAAACTGTATAAACGGTATAAATCTTAGTTCTGCTCATCCGATTTAGACAAAAAGACCTGTTTCCCACAGGTGGAGAATTTACTTGTGGGTGGTGCGAGTTGTGACCAATGTGCTTACAGAGCCTCAAACAGTTTATAGCGGGAGACTGTAACATAACACAGTTAATTTTGTAGCTACAATTTACAGATGTCCCCTAAACACCTCACATGCAGGCTGGTGGTAGATGTTAGCTATAGAGAAACCTCTAGTCCACATTTAAGTGCACCCAACTCATCCATGATGTCCAAATGTAGGTAGTTTGAAATAAGATTGAAATAAGATTCTAATGTCAGATTGAGCTCAGATGAAACTGAGTCATTTCATCCACATGTGTGGGCCGCCCACGTAGAACCTCCGTATGGAAAAGACTGAAGGATCTCACTGGTCCAGCAGCTTTCGTGAGCAGGTCTTCTGGACCATTTTGAGCTCAGCCAGCGGTCCACAGCCCCTCTAAGCTGATCCACATCAAGTCTACAGGTGTGGACACAGGGGTGTGTAGAGGGCCCTTTGTAATGACAATGCGTCATGGAATTTTTTTACAACAGAAACGGCACAATCACATGAGTGAAATGTTTGTGATGTCGAGTCCTGGAAAGTAAATTTCCTCTGTGATATATTCAACCACTGATTCCATAGAATGGAATATAGTGAGATGATGTTCTGTTGAATTTATTTGTCAACATCCTGTAAGTACAATTTGGACTC
>NW_019524575.1:10185-10779 GCF_002814215.2 Seriola lalandi dorsalis | reverse complement strand
GTGCGTGCGTGCGTGCATGTGTGTGTGTGAGAGTGAGAGCTCAACAACTGTAACACCTCTGGTCTCTACCTGTCTGAACCAGTGGAGCAGACAATCTGCTTCCTGTTTACACCAGCATGCACATGCTCAGTGCACGTGAACGGTCATGTGATCTGTGTTTTCAGGTGTGTTACGGACCTCAAACACAGAGCGGATTTTAAAATGAAAACATGAGTGAGGACGTCGTCTGAACAGGAAACGACCCATGAAGCTCTGATCTCTCAGACTCTGTAGAAACAGAGGAGTGAGAGTCTGTCGTGGATGAAGATCTGTGAACTGGAGCAGAGGATCAGACTGTGGAAACAGAGGAGTGAGAGTCTGTCGTGGATGAAGATCTGTGAACTGGAGCAGAGGATCAGACTGTAGAAACAGAGGAGTGAGAGTCTGTCGTGGATGAAGATCTGTGAACTGGAGCAGGATCAGACTGTGGAAACAGAGGAGGAGACTCATCCGCTCCGACCGGCAGCTGGATCCTCAGGAATGTGTGGCCTACTTCCACCGCACAGGAAACCTCCACAAATAACTCTCCAGGTCCAGAGTCTGAGACCTGATCCA
>NW_019524575.1:9666-10165 GCF_002814215.2 Seriola lalandi dorsalis | reverse complement strand
GCTGCTGTAAGACACAGAGAGGCCATCAGCTCAGCCTGAGGATTAACACTGACTGTGTTCAAACACACACACACACTGTCAGTCAGCAGACTCCATTTCATGCTTCTCTCATCCTGTGTGTGTGTGTGTGTGAGTGTGTGTGTGTGTGTGCGCGTGTGTGCATGTGTGTGTGTGTGTGCGTGCGTGCGTGCATGTGTGTGTGTGAGAGTGAGAGCTCAACAACTGTAACACCTCTGGTCTCTACCTGTCTGAACCAGTGGAGCAGACAATCTGCTTCCTGTTTACACCAGCATGCACATGCTCAGTGCACGTGAACGGTCATGTGATCTGTGTTTTCAGGTGTGTTACGGACCTCAAACACAGAGCGGATTTTAAAATGAAAACATGAGTGAGGACGTCGTCTGAACAGGAAACGACCCATGAAGCTCTGATCTCTCAGACTCTGTAGAAACAGAGGAGTGAGAGTCTGTCGTGGATGAAGATCTGTGAACTGGAGCAG
>NW_019524575.1:7700-9646 GCF_002814215.2 Seriola lalandi dorsalis | reverse complement strand
AGTCTGAGACCTGATCCAGAGTCTGAGACCAGGTGTAGGTGTGTGAGGATCAGAAGACGACTGATGGTCTCAGCTGATATTCTTCTTATTTACATTCCAGAGAGTCAGGAAACAGGGAGAACTCAGAGAAAAGTAGATCCACAGGTGTGGTGGAGGGATACTCATCTTGAGGAGGATTTACCTGGACAGGTCAACAATGCAAAAGCCTCAACACAAATACAAACAAAACAAATAGAAAAGCCACAACAGAAGTGAGCAGCGGCTCGTCTATACTATGACTATAACTATCTATATGAAAATCCTTGCTCAGTCCACAGGTGCATCCTCCCTCTCCTGTCACACTGTCACACTGTCAACAAACAAACAAACAAACAAACAAACAAACAAACAAACAAACAAACAAACAAACGAAGCAGAACACGAGGAAGGAAAAGTGTCGATGTTTCAAATTTCTCTTCTGTAGTTCACAAGGTCGTGAACCTGAACCACATCTGGACTCCAGAGCTCTGGGATTCCCCTGGACACACACACACACACACACACACACACACACACACACACACACACACACACACTGTGTGTGTGTGTTCCAGCTGCTAACATCTGCTGTGTAACGAGATAAGCTGCCCTCATGCCGCTGAGCAGGGATCTGCCACACACTAATATGTTCACAGCACAGACACAGAAGACGCTGCTCATCGTGTTACCATGACGACCAATCAGTGTCTTCACTTTCCCGTGATCTCTGGTTAGAGATATATTATTATTTACATATTATTTTCATTTATTTTGTATTTACTTCTTTATATTTGTGTGATTTAGACTCAGACCAACAGTGTGTCAGTCCGTCTGTCAACACCTTCCCCTCTCTCTGTGGCTCTCAGCTCATTGGTTCCTACTGACGATGTAAATCTGTGAAACTCCTCACACATATCAAGTGTCATTTTAAAAACAGCTGCTAACTGTTCATCATTTTTAACTGTAAGTCTGTGAACAACGAGGTCAGAAACAAGAGAGACGGACTCCTCCTGAGCACTTCCTGTCTCCGCCTCCACAGAACAGGGTGAAACAGGAAGAGGACTCTGAGTCCGAGGGTTTCTGTTCCTCATATAAAACCTACAGCTCATATCATCACCGCATGGATCGCTCTGTTTCTCTTCACTTTGTGATCACACACACAGAAATGGAAATATTTCCCAGAGTTCAGTCTGAGCATCAGAAACCTGCAGGCGGTGTTGGATGTGGTCTCTGATGAACCTGTTCAGTTCATCAGTCTGTTAATGAGTCACGGCCTCGTCTTCCTCAGTCTGAACACGAGCCGTCACGGTACAATCAGCTGATCAGGGACGCACCATCATCACAGGACATCCTCCATGTTCACGCCCCCCCCCCGTCACATGTCTGAGGTAGTACAGCAGGATTACTGCAGGGTGATGTAACAGGACCGGATTACTCACGTACACCTTTCACTGGGAGCTGCGCTAACGAGGAGCTAAGCTATCACAGTCACTCTGCTGTTTGACAAAGATCAGGACGTTCAGAGTCGGACATGTTTCAACCTGAGCCACAGAACAACTACACTTCAAATAAAATACAGGATCAACAATGTGGACAACGTGAAGTTTCCATGACAACCAGATTAATGAAGGTCATGTGATGTGACTGAAAGTCCTCAGGACGTCCGCTCAGTGATCTGTGTGAGAACCACTGGATGGATGATGGATGGATGATGGATGGATGGATGATGGATGGATGATGGATGGATGGATGATGGATGGATGGATGATGGATGGATGATGGATGATGGATGGATGGATGATGGATGGATGGATGATGGATGGATGGATGATGGATGGATGGATGATGGATGGATGATGGATGATGGATGGATGGATGATGGATGGATGGATGATGGATGGATGGATGATGGATGGATGGATGATGGA
>NW_019524575.1:5762-7302 GCF_002814215.2 Seriola lalandi dorsalis | reverse complement strand
CCCCCCCCCCCCCCCGAACCACAGACCCCAGGTCAGGCCTCAGATCTGAGAGTGGTGTGGTTGAGTTTCAGTCTGCACTGTTTTTAGCCGTGTTATCCTACGTGACATTTACAGCTGTGTAAGTGGATGATGCGTTGGATTATCTGGAGCCGTCAGCAGAGACCACAGACCGCTCTCAGGTTCAGGTCTTCACTGAGCAGCTGGTTTGTGCAGCGATGAAACGGCCCGGTCCGGCTCCCTCATGAAAGAGCTTCTGTTCGGGCCTGAGACCAGGACCTGACGGTCTGGTAACCCTCTGTGCTGGGACAAAGACTCTGTTCAGAGCCGCCGTCAGCTGAGATCTGTCTCTGGAGAGAAACTGACGCTCTGCTCTATCCCTGATGTTCATGATGTGAATCTGTCTCCGACTCGTCGATAAACTCTGATCCGAACCTGCGTCTCACTCATCGTCCTCAGACCTCAGACCTCAGTCCACATCTCGCTCTGACTCTGTGGTTTTTGGCCGCAGACTGAGGTGGTGTCATTTCCCAGCATTCAGCAGCAGCTCAGTGTTTTTACTGTAATCAGTGTTAGAGCAGCAGAGCTCAGTGGTATTTCCTTTGGCTGCAGACGCCGTCTTTCCAAACGTCACCACGGCAACACAGAGCTGCAGCGAGGACAGAGCGAGGACGTCCACGCGTCTCTGCTTTAATCATTCTGATGCAACAACAACACAAACAAACTCATCTCTGTTCATGAGACTAATGAGAGAGTCCAGAGTTTCACCTCGTTAACAACGTTTTTACATGATACAGACACATGACGATGAAACAATCATCAGCACCGTGACTGAGTGTTTCCACCGTGACCTGCAGTGAACCAATCACAGACTCTTAAACACAGACTCAGGGTTTCATATGTCACAGACCTCAGGAACCAATCCTGTTAACTGGTGGGGACGGGGGGCGGGGCTAAATACACCTGAAACCTCGTCAGTACAGAGAGAGAGTTAGCATTAGCACAGACGCTAACACTGTGTCAACCACTGCCAGTTACAAGCTAACAAACAACATAAACAAATAAAAGATGCTAACTGCGCTAACTGCTCTGATCCGTCTGCTAGTCTCTGGTTCTGGTCTCAGACTGAGTCTGGGTCTGACGGAGGTGGGCGGGGCACAAGGCCTGATCCAGATTTCTCAATCAGGAAGTGAAAGTAGACCGGGCTGAGGTTCAGAGTAAACACTGCACATGTTGGCACAATGTGCGTGAGTGTGTGTGTGTCTGCAGGGAACAAACACTGAGAGACACACCTGAGAGACAGGTAAGGCCCCGCCTCCTCTGTCTGCTGTGTTGTGACAGCTCGAGATGAATCAGCTGCGACTGACTCGCTGTTCAACTGCTGGATCTGGATCTGGGTTTAATCCCCACAGATCCTTTAACTGGATTAAGAGGAACCGGCTGAGCAGCAGCGAGTCGCACTGAGACACGGGATCCACAGCAGGAGTGAGAGTACTGCCACGCACGCACGCACGCACGCACGCACGCACGCACGCACGCACGC
>NW_019524575.1:4067-4827 GCF_002814215.2 Seriola lalandi dorsalis | reverse complement strand
TTTCTCTCTTTCTGTCTCTCTCTCTGCCCCCCCTCTGTCTCTCTCTCTGTCTCTCTTTCTGTCTCTCTCTCTGCCCCCCCTCTGTCTCTCTCTCTGTCTATCTCTCTGTCTATCTCTCTGCCCCCCCCTCTTATTATTATTATTATTATTAAGATCACCTGATGCTTCCTGATGCTGAGGTCAGAGTCTCGTCTGACAGGAAGCTGCCGATAATCTAATTCAAGCTTTTAGCTTCTGATTATATCCAATCACACTGTTACAGAGCGGCTGACCACTTACTGTGTGCTGCCCCCCCCACCCCCCACACAGACACACACAACCACACACACACACACACACACACACACACACTAAATCAATTCCATATTGAGCCGAAGTGAATCTCAGCGCTGCAGCAAACAGAGACACACAGAGGATGATAGGGCTGTGTGTGTGTGTGTGTGTGTGTGTGTGTGTGTGTGTGTGTGTGTGTGTGTGTGTGTGTGTGTGCCGCCAACTTGCTGCTGACCCTGAGCTTCTCACTGTTTGTTTGTGTAACAGGTTCTTCCCAGGTTCTGACCAGGACCAGGACCAGGACCAGGACCAGGACTCAGCCCTCCACCAAGTGTGCTGCACATCAGTTCAGTACTGACAAGTAAACAAACAAACAGACATGATCTGTTGTTCATGTTGTTGTTACCATGACGACAGAGTCTCAAGCTCTGATTATTGATCAGTCACAGACAGACTGTGATGATCCAGGAATTCTTCAGACCAGGAC
>NW_019524575.1:0-623 GCF_002814215.2 Seriola lalandi dorsalis | reverse complement strand
GAGGGAAAGTGATCCTCCTCACATGGTTAAAGCTGGTTCAAATCCCCAAAGAGGAAATGTAGAAAACACATTCAAAACTTTCCAGACTGTCAACTGTAATATTAAAGAGCGTATATGAAAAATAGCCTAATAAACATAATAGATATATTAAATATATACGTATAACTTTATATGGCGTCAGAGAAGCTTCATGTGTTTAATTATATGAAAATAAACAATATTGAACAAACTGTATTCACATTATTTAGTTGGTAAAGTCCTAAAATAACCTGTTAGTGCTCAGAGATGGTGTCATGTTATTCTACAACAGAAGAAACACTCTGCCTCCATCTAGTGGCCAAGAGGAGGAACTGCAGCTTCAACAGCACGTGGAGCTGTGGTGAGAATAATAGAATCATAGAAGGTCTTTTATTTTATTGAACAGAAATAAAACAAACTAGAAGACAATGAGACATCATGTTCAATTCTTTCTCCGCAAACACAATTTTTCTCTCTTCCAGTCACTGGTGTGTGTTTATGTTTTAACCTGTTCATCCTCTAACGTTTTCATACATATATATATATATATATATATATATATGTATATATAGGTTGATCAGGTGAAGCAGCCACAGCTGATCAGT
>NW_019524574.1:1631-2295 GCF_002814215.2 Seriola lalandi dorsalis | reverse complement strand
AGCCAGTGCGACTTTAAATGTGTAGAAGAAGAAATGTGTCGCTGTTGTCCGGAGGATACAACAGTTGTTAGCCGTTTGGCTTCATGTTGTTGTCATGAGATAAATAAACCTCCTCCCTGGTTGAAAAGAAGCCTCCTAAAATATCTGCAATTCACATAATGCGGTTTAAATATTTCTACATTTTAAGCGCTTGAAGATCCGATCATCATTAATGTGTTATCTATGAGTTTATGTGGAGAAAGTGGTCATGGTCGTCAGAATTAAGGGTAGTGTATTCATTACCATTGTCATTAGGCAGCAGCTTAGTAGGAGTCAGTATCACTATGTGGGGAGAATATTTTCAGGAAACGTCACAAGTTTGAACTTTGAGAGAAGGAGAAATAGTGACATTATTAAAACTATAAACGAAACTGGTTTAGGCAAAAGAATATAGTGTATTTTTCTTGCATAATCTCCTGATCCACAGTCCAGTCCAGTCAGTGGCGGTTAAGATCCTATAAGTTGGTTCACCAACCGCCAAAAAACACCTAAGAAGAAGTGAAGTCTAGCGTGAGCAGTTCAGACTGAGAAAGTCTGTGAACAAGATGGAAGCAGATGAAGCTGTGTAGCGACTGTGAACCTAAAGGGATATTTTTGCACTTTGCAGGTAAGATGGAGATGTTAG
>NW_019524574.1:0-1178 GCF_002814215.2 Seriola lalandi dorsalis | reverse complement strand
ATTTAATGTGTCGCACCAGATTGAGCCTGTGTGACATCACTCTGCACCTACACTGGCTTAGCTAGGTTTTCATAGCCTAGCCTGTTAGCTTCACTGGACCTCTGACTGCACTGCAGCTTTTCCTCTCAATGGATGTTTCCAATGTGGCTTCATTTGATCAGCACTTGTAAGTAAATGAAATCATTTAAAACATAAACTACTTGTGTTCATTCACCTGCTGCTAATAGCAGGTTGATTACAACCCTATACATTCATCGTCTAATATCACTGAGCTGGATGTTTGGCTGATGCTGTGTCATAAACAGTCTAACGTCTGATCATGTGATCATAGCTTATTGATCTATATAAACTTGCCACCTTAGAACAGTGGTTACATAACCTTTGAAACAAACAGCAACTTAACTGTGTGCTCTGGTATGTAAACAATTAGCACTACACCTCTGTTAGTCAGTCTGAGACAGTTAAACCTTTAACACTGTCTGAAACCCTCTTTTAAATCTGTGACACCTTTATTCTATATGTGAAAACACAACAAAGGAAGATTTCACTGCTTTTCTCTAGACCACATCAAACCAGCTCCAGTCATTAGTTTGTGTTTTCACAAATCAAATTTTCTCTGTTGTCAAAGCACTTGGTAAAGTGTTTTTTAAAAGTGCTCCATAAAGTTGTTATTGTTGTTGTTATTATTTTTATTATTATTATTATTATGAACAATTATAATAAAGGTGTCACAAATTTTAAAGTCGGTTAAGGTAATCCTCATACAAACTTACACAGAGACAAACTGCTCTTCACTAACAGCCTATGAATGGTAGTTATATCCACCCATTAGCTATACTGCTTATCCTTACAGGGTCGCGGTGGGCTGCAGACAATCCCAGCTGACATTGGGCGAGGGCCGAGTACAACGCAGGGCTGACGTATAGAGATAAACAACCAGACACACTCTCATTCACACCTACGGGCAATTTAGAGTCACCAATAAACCTAATGTGGACTCTTTGGACTGTGGGAGGAGGCCGGACCCACGCAGGAACAGGAAGAACATGCAAACTCCACACAGAAAGGCCCCGGGTTCAAACCCAGGACATTCTCACTGTGAGGTGACAGTGGTAACCACTGCACCACCATGCCAACCAATGGCAGTTATAGTATAACTGGAGGGTAAAAGATAAGTA
>NW_019524573.1:7087-8420 GCF_002814215.2 Seriola lalandi dorsalis | reverse complement strand
TCAATTCAGATGTGGACTAGTAAAGGTGCACTAGTCACCATTTGTAACAGAAAATCCAACCATGATTGTTCACGTCACCTCATTATATTTATTTATAAACCCAATTTCTTTTAGAAGAAAAATATGAGATAAAGTAAGAAAAAGTGACACAATATGGTTCAAAATAGATAATATTAAAATATTATACAAATATTTATTTATAATCATACAACAACCCACATAAAGTCACTCAGTTTGTAAAAGGCAAACTTCTACAAAGTTGCCACATCTCTTCTAAGACAACAAGAGCATCCATTACATCTCATTTCCACTTTGAAAAACTGGCAAATCCATTTAAACGATTCCATATCAGAACAGAAGTGGTTGTGTTTATCCTGTAAGGTCTTGGCAGTCATAGCGTCATGACAAGCGAGCGGAGGTGTGTGTGAATAATGACCATTATATATGAATGTATAACATCACGGCTGACTTTAAAAGTACAGCAGTCCTACGCCGTCTAACCTACAGAATGGTTGCAACAAAGATTTACATAATGAGCATAAACACAAAAGCAAATCGTCTCAGCAGTTTTGTTATTAATGCTGGCCGTGTCTTTCTTTCATATGATTTGCTATATAACTGCACAGGATACTGTGTCTAACATTTGGATGGCAGCAGTTGTGCAAATGCTGTGAAGCGTTTCTTGAAACGTAAATGTTATTTTCACGCTTCTTTTGTCTTCCTCGATGATGCACCTCTCTTTATGGACCTGGCACAAAATGACAACAACCACAAATTAAAACATACGTACATGATACATTTACCTGGTCAATGGGACATGTATTATGTAGTATAATGTTAATACAGTTTTACTGAATGTATTTGAAATTTGAGACAATTCAAACTATACACAACCTTTAATTACATGAGCTTCTCTTGTATTTAATATTTTTAACATTTATATATATTTCAATATTTAATATTTGTACCTGCAGCTGCATCTGGATTCACATTATAGTAGTCAGACCTGTCAACTGGATCATCTCGGTTTCCTGTAATGGTCAAAAAAATAAATAAATAATAAAAATCAAGCTCTTTTACACTAAATGCAAAGTATGTGTGTAATTACATGTTTGTTCTGGAGCGGTTTTTCATGGTTCGGCCTCTCAGCTCTGATGAATGGAAATCTTAACACTGCAGCATCCACTTACATTTTAGATAACAGTGTGGCAACAGATTGTGTCAGGCCCTGCACTGTTTCAACATGACACCTCCCATTCACAAAGCCAGGGTCATAGAAACAGCCCTGACCTCCACCATGTTGAAATCCACATACCTTTCACCACGTAACACA
>NW_019524573.1:0-1487 GCF_002814215.2 Seriola lalandi dorsalis | reverse complement strand
TCACATCCAGCACTGACACTCTGTCGCTCTGCTTCTGAAAACCCCACAGACTAATACTGCAGCAGGAAGAGAAACAGGGAACTGTGGGGGAAAATATTCATGTCGATATGAGCGAAGAGGTTTTCTACCACTTCTTTCTCTGGGTTTAGCCCATCTCAGGTTCCTTCTTTTTCTTTGCCTTTTTACACAGAACTCACGCCACTACTCTGGGTTTTAACCACTGTGAGCTTCCTGTCGAGCCACCACAGAAGAGGCGCCACACGGCCCCTGCACATGAGACCCAACTAGGATGGAACTACACACTTATTGCAAGTAATTATTGAACATTTTGCATCATATGATATGTATCATAGTGGTGTGTTTTGTGTGCACACAGATCACAAGACAGCAACGATGGAAATAATGAAATGAAATATCTTAAAATGTTCTATCTATCTACAGCAGGCCTGTGTCAGAGGTCTTGATGATATGATGATGATTTCATATTGTGGAAGATAACTGAGACTTTTCAGTGAAAAAAGAGAATAAACATAAGGTACAATCTTAAAGATACAGTATGTAGCATTTTTCTCATGTAGTTGAAATTGCTCTAAAACATATTTCAGTGTACCAAAGGTCAAAGTGTGAAGTGGAAACTCATGGCTGTCCTTCAACATGTCAACACACTTCTGGTCTACCACTCCTCCATGTCGCCATGGCTGACTTTCCTCCTACATTGTATAATTGAGATAATAATGATTGAAGTCCCTCCTCTGCTCCTCATATGGAAGGTAGAGGGAGACGCTGCACATAAAAATTGCCGCATAAAATGTAAACACTTTTAAAGAACACACAAAGTGTCATCGGCTTCGACCATGTCGTCGTCACAGCACAGCTGGAAGAAGGACATAAAAAGGAGAACCGTGTGCTACAGTAGGTGTAATTTTAAACGTGTGCTTTCACATTTACTCATTTGGCAGACGTTTTTATCCAAAGAGACTTACGAGTGAGGGACATCACTGAAGCATCAAAACTATGTTTCGCAAAATATTAAGAAAACTGCATTTAAATTTACATCAGTGGTGAATGTGATCTTGGAAAGGTGGCGAGCAGTGAGCAGAGAAAAGCCTCCAGTTCCCACACTAAGGTGAAAACTGACTTCTGCTTTGAACACACAGACAAAAGTTCATTTCAATCTAAATATAAATTGATTCTTTAAACAAAACAAAACTCAATTCTCTACACTGTCCTGTTTGGACAGTGTAGAGAATTAAGTTTTCTCAAATAACTGCAACACAGTGTAGTGTAAAGATAAGTAGAACAGATAATATAATATTGTAGTTTGTAGCATAAAATTGGGGTAAAACATTCAGCGTTGAAAAAGCACCAAAGATTTTTGTTTTTCGAGGACTTTTCTGGTTTTCTGTCACTGTCCATTTGTTTGAATTTTTCCAGCAGTGCACCTGTGAACTATGGGACACCCAACTGTGCGGAGAGGACTACATGAA
>NW_019524572.1:6854-7483 GCF_002814215.2 Seriola lalandi dorsalis | reverse complement strand
TTTTTTTATCTGTGAAAACAACCAGAGAGACGAGTCAAGTTTCCTTTTTTTATGCTGAGGAGAGAGCGAGAGTGCTCTTTACCAGACCTGGAGAGGTGCGTCTTCAAGGCTTTCTGGATGAAAGCTTTGAAATAAAATATAAAAAGAAAGAAAAAACTAAAAAGAATAGTAGTTAACTAAATCAATAAACATTGATACTATCTCACCTGACTTCCTAACGTGTTTCTGGCAGAAAGCCTCTGCTGATTAAAATACATTTCTAGCCAAACGAAGAAAGAGTAATGTTACTAAACTTGCTAAAACACATTATATTCACTTTGTATTTAAAATGCATGGAGAAATTAAACATCCTTTTTCTATTTTACTTTTCTTTCTTCAAAAAATAAAAACAAAAAACAAAACACTTACATCTCAGGGGTTGTTAATACAGATGAGAAAAAACAAACTTAGAAAAACCAAATCTTGCCTTTCAGGGCTTCCGTAGCTCTACAGTCAGTATGCATACTAAGAAAAAAGTGCTTGTGGTTGACGCTGCACTAGTGTTACGCAATGCATTGCACAAAGGAAATGGAGGATTATATATATTATAATTGTACATTGCAACATTATCATTGACATTTATGACTGAC
>NW_019524572.1:0-1325 GCF_002814215.2 Seriola lalandi dorsalis | reverse complement strand
GTACTTAGATTGAGTTATGCTCCAGAAATCAGTCTAGCCTACATTTCAGTTTTTGTTGCTTTATTTACATTTTCGCCTGCATCTATGAGACTGTTTTCAGATAATATTCACACAAAAAATATAAATGAATAGCATGAATTGGTTGGGAACAACTTTGTCAATAGTCCTCTAATGTGTGATAAATATAAAATACATTGCAAAGTTTGTTTTAACTAAAATAAAGAGGTTTGATGTGAATTATACAATAAATATTATACACTGTCCTTCTGTAAAGAAAAGTCTCTGTTCTTTCTAAATTAAAGCTTGGCTCAGCATCCACTCTCATGTGTCTGTGTGTTCATCATTGTGGAGCCATGGTAACAAATATCACGTCTGCATTAACACACTGAAACACTTGTGACGCTCAGGATAAAGACCTGGTGTCACACTGAAGGTTTTTCCTAATCTTACACAGCTTCAAAGATATCAACAACCACTGCATGTCAGGTCGTGATCATGATCGTGATGATATGATGCTTTTAGTAAAAATGGAAGCATATAACTGTGTGTGAGTGCAAAGTCATCAGTTACTGAAACCACAGCTGCTGAAGAAAATATGTTTGTGTATTTAATCTACTGTAAAGTCTCCATGCTTTACACATTTCAGGGAGGTGACTCAGCCCTTAATTCTTATTTTTAGTTCATGTTGAAATCTCCCTCCTCAGTCTGAAAGTCATGAAGAACAGCCACACTTGGTTTTTGAGCAGAGCTCCTCAAAGGCTTTGTTCAGGGTTAAAGGAAGAACAATTGTAAATGTATTGAGTCTGAGTGAAGAGTCAAAATAAATAAACACAAAGTTTATAAAAAAAAACTCTTAAAGAAACAAGCCTTCAGAATAAAAGGCTGCAGAGGTAAATGATCATTCTCTGAGTCAATGGTCTGTCCTACAGGATGGTGTTGTTCCCCTTGTACACAAGGACGAGGAAAACACATTTCAGTGTGAGTAGGAAAGCAGATGAATTAAGGGTAAATAACACACACAGTGACAGTTTTAACCATGAAGCCAACACCGAGGTATCACAAGCTGCAGTTCCTCTAATGACCACTACAGTCTGGCTCCAAAAGTGCACGACATCACTGAAGTTGTAATAAACATCACAATCCTCTACACTGAAGTTACAACAACACCACACTCATTTGTTGATCCAAGACACACCGAGCAAGAGAGAGCAGCAGAGAGAGGGCATCGCTAACTGCTAAGCTAAAGTAACTATCACATCTGAAAAACATGTGAACAACTGAGGAATTAGCAAGGAAGTTGCTAAAAGGAGTAGATTGCAGGTAAA
>NW_019524571.1:12077-14998 GCF_002814215.2 Seriola lalandi dorsalis | reverse complement strand
CACACACACACACACACACACACACACACACACACACACACACACACACACACACACACACACACACACACACACACACACACACACACACACACACACACACACACCTCATAGAAGAATGCTGTTGTGACACTCAATGAGGACAATCATCACCAGGAATGAAGTCCAGAGTGCTGACATGACGAAAAGAGAAAACAGGCCTGTGTGTGTGTGTGTGTGTGTGTGTGTGTGTGTGTGTGTGTGTGCGTGTGTGTGTGTGTTTCCGAGCTGAAGACGTTACAACACAGTTGCAGAAGTTTTTTTTAAATAAGAAACTGTTGTAAAGTGACAGAGACGTTTTCACAGATAGACGTCTCACTCCTCCTCCTTTCTGTCTGTCAGCTCCAAAACTTAAAGGATCATTTCCACCAAATCACTTTCGTTTATTTTCCTGCACCTGTCTTCACCTGATCAGGAGGTTTGAGCTTCAGTATAGAAACTATTCTGATAATCAGCAGAGCGTCAACATGTTCCCTCTTCTTTCCACATGTGAATCTGCAGCGTGTAAATGTGTAAAACAAACATGTTGCTGCTTCACTTCGTCATGCGTCAGTGTCAACTGAAGGTTTTTAACGTGCGAACTTCTGAACTCCAGCTACAGAAAATATGAGCTAAGCTAAGCTAAGCTAAGCTAAGCTAACTAGCTGGACAGACACAGCAGAGTGGAATCAATCTCCTCATCTGGCTCTCAGGGAGAAGAGACACAGAAGTGCATTTTGCAAATGTCAAACTATTCTTTTAAAATGACGCAAACAGCAAGTCTGGATCTCTCAGGGTCCTGGATCTCTCAGGGTCCTGGATCTCTCAGGGTCCTGGATCTCTCAGAGTCCCCTGGATCTCTCAGAGTCCTGGATCTCTCAGAGTCCTGGATCTCTCATAGTCCTGGATCTCTCAGAGTCCTGGATCTCTCAGAGTCCTGGATCTCTCAGAGTCCTGGATCTCTCAGAGTCCCCTGGATCTCTCAGAGTCCTGGATCTCTCAGAGTCCCCTGGATCTCTCAGGGTCCTGGATCTCTCAGAGTCCTGGATCTCTCAGGGTCCTGGATCTCTCAGGGTCCTGGATCTCTCAGAGTCCCGGATCTCTCAGGGTCATGGATCTCTGACCAGTGAGTGTTTCAGCCTTGCTCTCAGATGATTTAGTATTTCCAGCTCGGAGCCTGGAGCTGCTGTTGCCGCTCAGAACAAATGTGTCCTTCTGCGTTTTATCTCGGAGAGGAACCAGCTGAAGTCGCATCGTGTCGCTCTCGTCGCCTCAGACTTTACACGACAAACACAAGCTGGAGTTTAGTGACTGAGCACAAGGAAAGTCGATTAAACGAACCGCTGTCATCATGTAGACTTTAGTGTGTCTGAACTTCTCTACACAAACATGCTCAGACTGATTTATGAAGCACAGTCACATGATATCACCAGTGTCTGCACAACCATTCAAACACCTCCTGCAGGAACAGCCTCCTTTATTACGGCTGTAATGTTCAGTTTTATTAGTTTGATAGTTTGACTCCGTGTTTCTGAGGCTGCAGTTTGTTGTGTTGTTTCATTAGTAAATAACTCAGTCGTATTTTATTACAGTTTACCTTTGATATTTCACCTCCTTGTTGTCAGGACACGACTACCTGCTGGATTATTACGTCCACCATTAAAGTCTGATTCAAAACCATTAAAAACTAATATTTCTTGAATTCAACTTCAACACTTCAACCACCGTCTTCTGCTTGTTCAAATAAACTGAAGCATTAACACAACAAACAGGAAACTTCAACCTGCTGAGCTGGACCTGTTTTTTCGTTTGTTTTTTTTCCAGTCCGCCCTGAACGCATCACCCTGCACCTGTGTGACTGTCACCTGACTGCGAGCAAACACACCTATCCTGCGCTTTTCTCCCGTGCAAAACATGACCCTCCGTGGCTCCTGTAACTGTGGCTGTGAAGGCCACGGTTCAGTGTTGTTGTCTGCACGTCTTCTTCGTGTGTTTTTTAACGGCTGTTTTTTTGTGAATGGTGACAAGTAAAGAGACGAATCACGCCGACGCTTCCGCACGAACTAGACCTCATTCAGAAATGTACCGGTTTAAAGGTCTGCGCTCCCCCTCCTCTAAGTTTCCATCTGTTGTCAGCTGGAAGCATCACGCCCTGCCCGCCACAGCTCCCCTCGGCCTCCCTTCATCACCTCCTCCTCCTCCTCCTCCTCCTCCTCCTCCTCCTCACCTCCAGTGTAGCGGCCGGCTCCGGGAACAGGTCCTCCGCGTCCTCCAGCTCCTCGAAGTCGGTGTGCTCCGGTGGAGGGTCCCTGGCTGTGTCCGCCATGTTCCTGCGGTGGATTGTGATGAAAGCTAACCGACACACACGCACCGACGGACGGCGAGAAAACAGGCGACTGACGGGGGCGAGGGGGAGGAGAGGAGGAGCGGGGAGTCAGGAGGTTTTCCCAGCTCTGTCATGTGACTAACAGGAGTCCTGATGGGAACCAGAGAGCAGGAGAAAAAGAGGAGGGCTCACTCTGCCGCTGTTTCCTGGTCCAGTTTCCTGAACATCTTTTCTTTTTTTAGTTCAGAGCTGTAAAATAGACCACTGTAACTAGAAGCAGATTCCAGTGAAGGTTTCTACTGTTTCTGGGAGTTTACAATCAATAAATACACACAAATAAGACACAATGTTTTTTCTGTAAATAAGGACAATTTTAGGATAGATTAATAAAAATTCACACCAAGTCTGAGAAAGGTAATGCAATAGAAAATAAATATATATATAAATATATATATAAATGTTACAAAATAAGATAAAATAAACAATTTAATTAGATTAAAATATTAGGTTCAAAAACTACTTAATTAAAATATTCATAAAATAATTGAACTAACATTTATGTGTTGAAAAAATCTGA
>NW_019524571.1:9353-11560 GCF_002814215.2 Seriola lalandi dorsalis | reverse complement strand
GCAATGTTCAATAAATATTTCTGAAAAATCTGACCATAGACGATCTTTGAGGCGGACCGACTGTGGAGCCCGGACAGAGGAAACGTTTCTGTCGGAGCATATTCGGCGACACGCCATCACTTCCGTGTTGTTAGCAAACCGCTGGCGGCAGCTGTGAACCGTTTACTTTAACAGCAGCTAAAGAAGCTCATTTTTTTAAATTTTGAATATCGTTTCAGTGCTGAGAGAGTGACGTATGTTGTTGCTAACCAGCTGCTAAGCTAACACGCTGCTAAGCTAACACGCTGCTAAGCTAACACGCTCAGAGCCGAGCATGATTTAACTTTAAGTTTCGTTTCTGAAGTTCTGTTAGCATGGAGGTTAGCGGGGAAACTGTGAGCATGGCTCCAGCAGAAGACCTCCAACATCTCACACAGGAGGAGGTGATGGAGGAGGAGGAGGAGGAGGAGGAGGAGCAGGTGGAGGAGGAGGAGGAGCAGGTGGAGCAGGTGGAGGAGGAGGAGGAGCAGGTGGAGGAGCAGCAGGAGGAGAAGAAGAAGCAGCAGGATGAGTTCGAGGGGCTGCTGGAGGAGGAGCTGGAGCTGGAGCTAGCTAAGATGAAAGTTGAAGGTAAAATCACAATCAGCTTTAGTGGCCAAGTGTATTCAGGTGTCAGTTTATTAGGAACACCTAGCTAAAACAAGTCCAAAACAACAATCCTCCTTCATGAAGCTTCTAATGTTTTGTTTTTGTTTGTTAATTTGTTTTTTGTTGTTATTAACTGATTATTAAGATAATTGCTGTTTTATTTCCTGTCAATTTACTAATCAACTGATTGTTGCAGCTGAACACTCGTGTCTAACTAATGTCTCTCTACAGTTAAACACCAGTAACCTCACTGATCACAGTCAGTATTTGACTGTGATCAGTCTTGATCTCACTGTTCTCGTCTTTAAATACTACAATACCCATGAGCCTCAGCAGCTTCCTGTGGAGAAGATCCTGACCAGAGTCTTGAAATTATTCAGTCAGCGTTGTTTCCTGTCCCAGACCCGCAGCAGAAGGCTCAGGCTGTGCAGACCGACAGCACGACAGTGGAGACGGCTGTCAACACGGAGCCGGACTGGGAGAGCCAGGTGTCGGCCATGTTGGATCACAGCACCATCCTGTCGGAGCAGTACGACAGCCTGATGAAGAAGCAGGGCGAGGAGGAGGTGGCACACGAGAAACACAAACTACAACTGCTGAAGAAGAAGGAGGAGGCCACCCAGCAGCACCAGGTGAGACACACACACACAGTCACACAGTATAAAGCCACTGTGGTCAAAACCAGGACTCAGTAACAGGAAGTGTGTGTTCTCAGGCTCTTCTGGACAAACTGGAGTCTCTGCGAGTCAAACTGCAGCTGAACAACTCTAAAGCCGCCAGGAAGAACTTCTTATCCAAAAAACAAGAGATGACGTCAGAGAAGAACCGAGCAGAGGACGACAGGAACAGGTGAGAACCAACAACACAGGAAATAAAGCAAGAAAACGAGGACGTATTTAAACCTACGTAGTTTTCTCTATTACAAACTCTCTCCTGCACAGAATCATTTCTACACTGTAAAAAGTCTTTTCTGTTCATGTACTGATCAAACCGCATCACAGCTTGTCTCTCCTCCATAGCAGGAATGAGGAGGAGATTCTTCTAGTTCAATAATCAATTATCTGACAGATTTCAGTTGAATGTTTAAGTCAGTTATCGAGAATAAAAGCAGCAAACATCAGCTGGTCTCTGTCACAGAGAAATACTTTACCGCTTCTTCTTCTGTCAGGCTGGCCAAGGAGCTGGAGGAGAGCGAGAGGAAGCTGACGGCGCTGACGGAGGAGCAGAGCGAGGAGCAGCGGCGGTGGCAGGTGGAGCTGGAGGAGCTGAGGCAGGAGATGGAGCGGGTGAGGAAGGAGGCGCAGGAGGTGGAGCTGCAGGCCTTAAAGGACGAGATCGCCGCCGTGGAGAAGCAGAGGGACGTCGCCATGACTCGCATCGAGGCGTGGCTCAGAGAGGTACGGACGTCGCCGCACGTATCTCAGGGGTTAGCGCTCTGATGACACTGATCACGTCCTCACCTGTCGCAGGTGGAGCAGTACCTGAACACCCTCAGGGTGGAGTTCCCTCAGCAGTTCCCTCACGAGAGGCAGAAGTGGGAGAAGAAGGAAGGCGTGGTCCGGAGGAACCAGGCCGAGCTC
>NW_019524571.1:5224-8740 GCF_002814215.2 Seriola lalandi dorsalis | reverse complement strand
AACATTACTTCCAGCCCTCCCCACCCCCGCAGCACCAGTTGCAGACGCCCCAGCCTCAGTTCCAGCCCCACATCAGAGCACCAGTGAGGGTGACCCCCCCTCTCAGTCTCTCCCCCTCGCCCCCTGTTCAACCTCTCCACCCTGTGGTTCCTTCCCCACCTCCCCCCGCTGCTGCTGCCGCCACCTCTGCCCCCGCCGGCAAACTAGACAAAGTCCTGGAGAAGCTCGGGGCTCGGTTCCCACAATGCAACAGGGCCCAGCTGACGTCGCTGCTGCAGCAGGTGAAGAGCTCGCGCGGCACCTTGGCCGGCATGTCCATGGAGGAGGTCATCGAGCAGGTCGGCCTCAAGCTGGCTCAGAACGAGAGGCTGGCCCCGGGGCCCATCAGCCGGCCCATGCCCCCGGGTCCCATCCAGAGGCCGACCCCTCCCCCGCAGAGAGCTTCGCCTGGCGGCGGTCAGGGCGGCGGGGTCCGTAAACTGTGCCTGATGTGCCAGAACCTGGTGGATCCAGAGAGCCGCCACCCGCTGAACTGCGCCCACACCATCCACAAAGACTGCATCCGCATGTGGCTGCAGTCCAGCAAGAACAACTCCTGCCCCTTCTGCCCGGGGCAGTGACACAGGAGCCCAGGTGGTGAACCAGGTATCACTCCACTGGATGTGTCGGGGCAGGTACAGGTGGCGCCCCCTGCTGGCTAACAACAACAACAACAACCATCAACCCTCTGATTCCACCCACAGTAGTGTCTCCAGAAACAACGCCCCTACAGCGGCACCCGTACCGGGCCTTGGTTGTCATGGTTACATGTCTCGGTTAGGTTTAAGAAAAGGTCGTGTTTAAAATAAGAACTTCCTCAACATCACACAGTCGCCGTTGTCATGGTTACGATATAAACAGATGGTTTCACATGGGAATCGAACACTGCTCTCCTGTGTCCTGGTGAGAGAGCCTGCTAGCAACATGCTAATGTTAGCACGTGCTAAGGTGCCAGGTATCTTTTGAAATGTTTCAGTTCTTTAAGTTCGACTCATGGAAACATGATGTACTGGTTCATTATGTCTGTAAAACACTTTGTATTTCTGTAAGGAAGGTGCTTTATAAATAAAGTTTGTTTGAATTATATTATGATGTGGATCACATGATTAAACAAGAAATAAAAAGTCCAGTTATCTAGAAGCACGTGGCTCAACTGAATAAACGTTTTTATTTGAAAGAATTTTTCAAAATTACTGATGAAACTGATATTTAATAATGATAAATATAATATACAATACGTCCATGTTCGGTTCCACCACCTGTGCAGCAGCCGGAAGTGACGGACAATATGGCTTAGTTAGTATAACTGTTCGGGTTTACAGTGTAGCATTCGCCTAACGGCACCCAAACAAACTAAATGCATGTAATCTAGAGGGAAACCATGCCAACGCCACTGCCATGACATGGATGTGGCCCCTCATGATGATGACTCTCATCAACCATGTTTTCAAATGATTCGTCTGTCCTTAGAGCATCGCCTGTACATGGGGATGTCATGTTCTCCAGGCTGCACCGTCTCTGGTCCTTCTCTGTTGTCGTTTGAAAGTCAGTGAAGTTCATCCCTAACTTGTTGAAGTAATTATCTACATCTACACGGGTCCTCCGTCTTAAGGTGGAGCTTGTCTTTCTATTCATTATATGTAAAAGAAAAGAACATTTCAGAAACACAGATTGCAACCAGTGATACAGCAAATAAGCAGATGAACAGGCAATAAGCTAACATAACGTTTTCACTTCTGATAATACTTTGTCATGGTTTGTATAAAGATTTATTACAAAGTACAAAATCTGCTTAGGATCCTAAATAACAATCTTATAGACTGTCGATCACATCACCTTCCCTAAATTAGTGAACGATGGTCAGTTAGCAAGTGTTTAGCCACAGCTTGGGATCGACCAAAACCAATATTAATTCCTTGCATAGCTTTTACATTTTTTCTAAGATATCTCAACATCTCTCATTTCACTCTCTGTGATGGTTGAAACGAGGTGAAGCTTTTGCTTCTGATAGAGTATGAACTGAAGAAGTGGAAGAGAGCACATGCAAATAAATAAAAAGGAAGGTTCCTGTTCAACAAATAAATATTACCACAGGCTGAAAATGAGAAAATAACAAAAAATGCGCAAAATTGTTGAACGATAATAAAAGACCTGCAACAATAACAAAGCCATAATCATTATGCACATTTTACATTTTTTTATTTTGCACAGCTTTGTATGAATTTTCACAACCAGCTGCTTCAACACAGCACAAACAGCAGGAAGTTAAAGTCCACTCACAGATTCCTCTGCGCCGACTGCATCAATTATCAACTACTTCTTCTTCCTTTGCAAATATCTCTGTATTTTCAAAACCAAATGTGTATTTTGCAAACAGAGCCAGGAATACGCACTAGTTTAGAATATACGGGAAACAGGAGCAGGTTACTTTTGTCCGGAGTGCTGTTGCATTGCAGGAACATAATGAGTCTGTAGGTTCATGAACCGACGTTAGTTTCCTGGAAAGACGAAAGAAAAAAATCTTAAATGTTGATTTGATTGAAAAAGTTTCACACTGAGTTGTTTTACTTCACAGGTCCAGTCCGTAGAAATAAGTTCATAAGTATAACTGTGTTGAATATGTTGATCATCATCAGTTTGAAACAACAATTATTCAGTGAAATGAACATTTACTGATCTATAACATGTGGCAGCTCAAAGTCTGTGATTCACCTACATACTACACCTTTCATTAGTTAGCCCTGTTTTACTAGCGAACGATTAATTACCATAGCAACCAAATCTCCGGTTCCTTTATAAACGTGAAGCCTTTCTTGTAATTTACAGCTAAATCCAGGTCATTTTTTAGGAAATTATGAGAAAGTTTTCCAGAAATTAGTTGGAAAATACAGGAGCCATGAAATAAAAGTGTCACCACACGAACACCTGAACTGAACCCAACTATCTGATATAGATATTGTAAAGATTTGACATGTATCAACAGTAAACGTCAGGAACAGGAGGCTTATCAATCATTAATAAAACCAGACAAATAAAGACATTTCTCAATTCACTGTCTGATTTAAAGACCTGGTTTTGTTTTCTGATGAGATCAAAGCTGCAGCTGCTCAGTGCTGCACTTACACACACACACACTTCACTATAAATACACACACACACACACACACACACACACACACACACACACACAAAGTCACACATACAAACACTCAGGCGGAGATATCAGCCCATAACCACAACAACCAAAAACAACCTACAGCCTTTTATAGATTCCCTTCAACACACACACACACACACACACACACACACACACACACACACACACATACACACATACACCTTCACATACTCGCTCCCTGTGGACTTCCCAGTCAGCCTTAATGGGAGCACTGGGCGGTCGATGGGTGAGATTAAAGGAGCCGTCGCTTCCCAATAAATATCAAAACACACACACACACACACACACACACACACACA
>NW_019524571.1:0-1320 GCF_002814215.2 Seriola lalandi dorsalis | reverse complement strand
CACCATGAAGATACCACCTTAAACACTCCACTTTTAAGATAGCAGCTTAAAGACAGAAGCTAATACACGCCACTTTAATGACATCGCCTTAGAGATTCCACCTTAAATACGCCCCCATTAAGTTGCCAGCTTAAAGACGCCGCCTTAAACAAGTCGCCTTTCCGCCTGTAACGCGCCGCCTTAAAGATCCAAATATCAACAGAAAGGTAAGAGTGAAACCACGGAACTGAACGCTGCCGTGACTCTAAGGTTCATTTACAGGAACATTATTGATATTTTCTGATCACGTTAAATGTTTGATAACGACAGATTCTGATCTTTAAACTCAAGAAGTTTAAACCCTGAAGATTTTTCAGTCGTTATTTCTGATCGATGTTTAAATGAAAAGTTTCGACTCTTCACGTGAAATTCAAGTTTTTCTCTTTTCGACAGAAATTAAATGAATTTAAAATGTTTCATGCGACAGAGTGAAAAATCATTCCGTTCAACCTGAACCAAAACTGATCATTCCTTTTTAACACCATTACTTCTATCCGTAATATCGTCATCGGCGTCGTCACTAAGGAAAAGTGTGACGGACGAGTTTCCAGGTTTTAAAGGCACAGTACGTAATTTTCTCTCAATCAAAAGAAGAACAGAAGACGTTGTCTCCCTCGGCTTGTTGATCTGAGGACTGAAGATCCAGATGTGGGTCAAACACAGCTGGAATAGAGTTTCTCCATTAAACAGACAAAATAAAGTCATGATTCTCCTACAGAACCTTCGGGATCCTCGTTTCCCTGGTTGGACGACGGGCGAGCGGTCTACCTGAACGCATCAGACCTGGAGTCTGGATGCAGGGTTACCTGAGGGAGTGGTTAATGCTCCTCTTCCTCTTGGTCACCTGTGGTCTGTCACCTGATTGGACGCTTCGTGACAGGTGCGAGGTGTGACAGGTTCCCGTGTTTGGCGGGAGAGGGAAGGCGGACTCGGAGGTTCTGGGTCATGATGAAGGACGGTGAAGTTTGACTCTGTGTGAACTGATCCTTCGTGGCGGCCCGACGCTCCGTCGCCTCCTTGTTGAGGCCAAAATGCAAATGCGGAGTTTGATCCGCATGCTAACGACGGCGTGTCGCTCTGACGGCCTCCGCTGAAGACGAATGGTGTTTATCAGCGAGGCTGGAACCGGCGGTGGCGCACAGGACGCCATCTAATTACCTTTTTTCTTAAAGGTTGTATTTATTAGTATCCATCATCGCTGTCGTTACATCAATTAATGCTGTTGACGGGCTGAGGAATTGTCACCCTCAGCCCCCCCCCCCCCCCCCCCCCCCCCCCCCC
>NW_019524570.1:3319-4017 GCF_002814215.2 Seriola lalandi dorsalis | reverse complement strand
TGGTCATCCCTGAAAACCAAAGCCTGAAGACACAGAAGCAACTTGTAGAAAAATACTTCAACAACAAGATGCAGCAACATTGCAACTTGCAGGTGTGGTTGGTGTCAGAGCTCACCTGGTGGATCGTGTCATCGTGTCATCATGGTCTGCACAGCATGAAGAAAAGATGGCACAAACACAGAGTGAAAACCAGAACTATGTCTGTTGAGCCCAGTGTGAATTATAACTGACCACAAACAGCTTAACATCTGCAGTGTGTGAATATGCACTGATTTGATCTCAGCAGTCATCAGTGAAGGGCAACGCCATTTAAAAAACACTTTCAACCAACTGCCACCCTCTGTCAACATGCTGCGGAGTGACTCTCTCCACAGCATAGGCATGTCAGTGGGTTTGAAGATAATGTTGACATGCTCACTTTTCTTGATCCATTTGAATCTTTTGAGTTGTCCTCCCCAGCACTGTATGTTTTCATCACTGCCGTTGATTTAGCAGATTTATCTACTTTCACATTTGTACTGAAAGCATTACAGTTGTGACCAAAATTATCAGCCCCCCAGGAATTATGGAACATTTTCCTAAAATTCTTTCCAATGTTTGCAGCATTGATAAAACTCAAAATCAAACATTCACCAGTGCTTTTTAGTAGCTTTTGGTACATTTTGTAATATAAAAAAACATTTTAGGCTTGCTTTATA
>NW_019524570.1:1736-2320 GCF_002814215.2 Seriola lalandi dorsalis | reverse complement strand
TGCCAACCTGGTAAAGAACTACTCTAAGAGGTTGTTGTCAGTTGTGGCTCAGAAAGGGTACACTATTGACTATGAATGGCCATGGGGCTAATAATTTTGGATTTCTCATTTTTGCCCTTTTTTGTTTCAACTCATTGTATCAATAAAATATCCTAATCAAACTTGTCAACTTTTGTCTTTGTAGTGTATTTGTTTCTAAAATAACAAACACGTGTTGTTAATGGCCATTTCCGTGGAGAAATCAAGAGTTTTGTCTAATTTCATACGAGGGGCTAATAATTTTGGTCACAACTGTAGCGTTTTGACGTTTTACATCTCTTGGTGGCTTTTCTTCAGAAGACCTTTAAGGCTTGAAAGGATGTCACAGGATTGCATGCTATATCTGCTTCCTTTGCTACGAAATCAGCAAACTCCTTGAAATTGGGGCATTCCCCTGTTTGTCGCAGCTGCTTTGTGACATGGCGATTCCAGCGAGAGGTCAACCAATCTGGGAGCTTCTGGAGCATCTTTCGGTTTTCCTCAGTCATTTAACACCTGGAGTCCTTTGATGTGAGGCATGGCATTGCTGCAGGCTGTCAGAAAAT
>NW_019524570.1:0-651 GCF_002814215.2 Seriola lalandi dorsalis | reverse complement strand
CTTCTAATCTCGGTAGAAGGTGCTGATTGAGATTGTACATTTTCATATACATCTTTCACTTGTTTCTCTAGCCCTTCAACAGCATCCATCATGTCACCCAAGTCTTCATCAGAGCACCCATCTTTAAGATTGGTGCGTGCAGCTCCAACTTGCTCTTTCCATTTTTCATACAACTTGATGAATGAATGGATTTACTCTGCTTTTGAGAGGTCTTTTGTTGTTTCAGCATTTTTGGGGTTAACTTTCTCTCTCGTGAAGATTTCCTGTTGTTGTGTGTCTGGGAGGTGGTGGAGGTAGGCTCAACCGTTGTTACATTTAGTATGTCTATTTCAGCAAGAATATCTCCTGTAAGTGTTTCTAATCTCTCCTTTTCAGCTTCTTCAGTTTGTGATTTCAACTGTCTTCTCAAACTACTTAACTCCTTTTGAAGAGACTCAATTTTTTCACTTAATTCGGTACTTGGTGACTTCTCTTCATGAACTGACATTTCACAGGTTTTTAGAAAAGGCACTGTATCATCAAATTATTGCTAAATGTGCAGATAAACCCTTTACAACTATGTAGTTATCAGTGCAATCAACTGCTATTTCTATTTACTCAAACTCGTTTGATTGGTTATTTAAACTCTCAGATAAAAACCATTAACAATAA
>NW_019524569.1:16077-18325 GCF_002814215.2 Seriola lalandi dorsalis | reverse complement strand
ATAGTATAGTAAGGCATAAAAAGTTATATTATAGTAAGGCATAAAAACTCATAAAAACGTCATAGTATAGTATGGCATAAAAAGTCATAAAAACTACATCGTATAATAAGGCATAAAAACTTATAGTATAGTAAGGCATAAAAAGTTATATTATAGCAAGGCATAAAAATTAACAAAAAGTCTTAGTATAGTAAGGCATAAAAAGTCATAGTATAGTAAGGCATAAAAAATCATAAAAACGTCATAGTATAGCATTGCATAAAAACAACATAGTATAGTATGGCATAAAAAGTCATAAAAACGACATTGTATAGTAAGGCATAAAAACTTATATTATAGTAAGGCATAAAAAGTCATAAAAACGTCAAAGTATAGTATGGTATAAAAAGTCATAAAAACGTCAAAGTATAGTATGGTATAAAAAGTCATAAAAACGAAGTAGTATAGTAAGGCATTAAAAGTCATAGTATAGTAAGGCATAAAAAGTGATGAAAATGTCATAGTATAGTAAGGCATAAAAAATCATAAAGACTACATAGTATAGTAAGGCACAAAAAGTCATAGTATAGTAAGGCATAAAAAGTTATATTATAGTAAGGCATAAAAACTCAAAAAAAAGTCATAGTATAGTAAGGCATAAAAAGTTATATTATAGTAAGGCATAAAAACTCATAAAGACTACATAGTATAGTAAGGCACAAAAAGTCATATTATAGTAAGGCATAAAAAGTCATATTATAGTAAGGCATAAAAAGTCATAGTATAGTAAGGCATAAAAACTCAAAAAAACGTCATAGTATAGTAAGGCATAAAAAGTCATAATATATTAAGGCATAAAAAGTGATAAAAACGTCATAGTATAGTAAGGCATAAAAAGTCATAGTATAGTAAGGCATAAAAAGTCATAGTATAGTAAGGCATAAAAAATCATAAAAACGTCATAGTATGGTATGGTATAAAAAATCATAAAAACGTCATAGTATAGTAAGGCATAAAAAGTCATAAAAACGACATAGTAAAGTAAGGCATAAAAAGTCATAGTATAGTAAGGCATAAAAAGTTGAAAGTATAGGAAGGCGTCAAACGTCATAGTATAGTTAGTCGTAAAATGTCATAAAAGCGACAGTATAGTAAGGCATAAAAAGTCATTAAAAACGTCATACTACAACAAGTCATAAATAGTAAATAGTATTGTAAGGCATAAAAGTCATAAAAACGTTATATTATAGTCAGGTATAACAAGTCATAGTATAATAAAGCATAAGTATAAATAAAAACCTCATTGTATAGTAAGGCATAAAAAAATCATAGTATAGTAATGGATAAAAAGTCACAAAAAAAACTCAGTATAGGAAGGCATAAAAATCATAAAAACTTTATAGTATAGTAAGGCATAAAAAGTAAAAGAATCATAGTATAGTAAGGCATGAAGAGTAATAAAAACATCATTATATAGTAATGCATTAAGAGTAATAAAAATGTCATTATATACAAAGGCATCAGAAGTCATAGTATAGCAAGGCATGAAAAAGCATAAAAAGTCATAAAAAACGTCATTATATAGTAAGGCATAAAAAGGCTTAAAAATGTCATCATCAAAAGTCATAGTATATCAAGGCATATAAATGCATAACGTGACCATGTCACATGACATTAAAATCTCGCGGGAACAAGGTGCCTTCACTTTTCTGAGTTACTCTCCACCAGGTGCTTCGATTGTGTCCAACCTGACTGCAGTCGTTTCAGGCTCCGCCCCTGAACTTTCCGGCAGGTCATCACGTCAGGTGAAGAAGATATCAACAGCCACGGTGTGAATGATACAGTCTGTCCTGTTTGAGACGTCGTTACCTTGACAACACCTCCAGCTTTAACACTTGAGCTTCATATGAACAGCTCAGTGTTGTTTTCACTCCTCTTTCACTTTCCAGTTAGTTGTATGCTGTGAAACCTGTAACAGTGACTGTGAATGTGAAGCTACTTTCAGATTAATAATCAAATGGTCTTTCGATATTAAAAGTCAATGATTGTCACTGTGCACTGTGTTTATATAAAAGTGTTATTATGGAAGTATTATACCAGCTACAACAGTCATTATGCATCATTGTCATTAATAAACAGCAGGTCTCCAAACATCCTGACGTCACTTCCTGTCTGAGCGCTGACTTTGAACACAGTTTGAAATGAGCCACAGTTTCAGAACTGACTCTTAATACATCATTTTATATCAGTAAAGGATCAGCGTCGTCAC
>NW_019524569.1:14022-15351 GCF_002814215.2 Seriola lalandi dorsalis | reverse complement strand
ATGACCTCTGTATTTTCAGATAAAAGTGATTGAGTTTATATTTAATTACAGATTATCCTTCTATAAACATAATGGAACTGATCATCAATCAAAGACAGAGCAGAAACAGTTACAGCTCTTTGGTAAAGACAGAAATAAAACGTATTCAAAGATTTATGTTGACATGTCAAACATTTTTATATAATCAACAACAATTTTTTATCTGAAAGTATCAGGGAAATTACATCTTATTATTTGGTGATTATGATGTAACAATCTGTAGTGAATGTGACCATTCAAACTTTTTTTCAGACTCACAAACATAAAAGAAAAAAACCAATAATAATAATTATATAATAAATCATTCAATTAAAACAACAGTTCAAATGTAGGCGTCCTTCAGAGGCTGCATGAAGACTGATTGTGTCACAGCGGTGTGACTTCCTGCTTTTCCTGGGCCACAAAGGATCATAAGATTCATTGTGCTGCGGTAACTGACAGAGTCTGAGGATTACACGCTTAAATGTCAGTGTTGTGTCTCAGTTCAGCAGCTCACGGTTAAACTGTTAAAGCCAGTGGCCTTAAAACAAAAAGTTTTGTGAAAAAAAGTTATGTGTTGTCAAGGTTGCTAGGCAACAGGAGCCACACTACGAGCAATGGCAACAGCAGGCACGCCTGGTAACGAAGTGTTAATGCTCCGTAGACCAGACCGTCTCATTTCAGCTCAGCCTTCACGGTCTGCAGCGGCGTCGAAGGTCACACCTTCATGGACCGCGACCTCTGAGGGATGAGGCCCCTCAACTGGGAATCAGCTGACGTCACATGTTTTAGAAGTGCTTCACATTCAGGAACAGCTGACTGGCATTTTAAAAAGCTCTAAATAATGAACATGCAACACTGACAGAACACACACTAAACATGTGAAGGAACATTTTGACCTGAGAACAGCCTTTACAACACTGTGGACAAATGTCTCCTGTTCCGATCATCCCTGTGATGAGAGAAATATTAAGTCAAGTTCAGGAAACCTCATTTCCTGTCCTCTGTCCTCTCGCCTCCTCTGACTAATGTGCCTTTATTCTTTGTATCATTAAATTGAACCTTTGGTTGAATAATCTTTGCCGTGCTGGAACATTATTATCATGGAAAACATGAAAAGCAATTATTTTTGCTAGATGATCTACATTTATACAATGATGAAATTAAGTTGAATATCATTACTTTTGTAGAAGCTCTGAGGTCATCGTGTCCTCTCACTCCTACAACCAAACCTACATCTTTGTTACGGAGAGTCAAATATATTTAATGACCTCAGACATTAAATCTTGTCATTTGAAGTCCACAGCAGGT
>NW_019524569.1:9449-13292 GCF_002814215.2 Seriola lalandi dorsalis | reverse complement strand
AGATCAGGGAGGGAGGGGCTGTTGTACTGAGCCCTGAACACCAGGGGGCGTCACTCCATTTAAAGAAGAGCTGGGAGCTCCCAGTTCACTCTGCTTATTATCACAGTACTGTGTGTACTTTTACACATTAACTTTAACTTTACATATTAATTGTACTTTTACACACTAACTAAACTTTTACATACCATCATTCTACTGTACATGTGCTCCTTCATTGTCACTGGAAACTGTGTTCTATGTCTCCAGGCTTCTTTGGTTGCCACAGCATCAACATTACATTACAGAACTTTTTCAAGCACAAGAAACTGATAAATTGGATTCTGTGAATGAGCATGAACAGTGTTGATAAATGAGGCCTCAGGCTTCTTATTTACATGATATTTAAGATATCAAAAAGTGATTACATTTCTTTCTTAAATCAACATCACAGTTAAAAGAATTGTATTGAATTAACTGTTGCGATGTTTGTATGAACACTACACACCTGTCTGACCTGTCACGTAAAAGACATCTTTAAGTCCTCTCCCAGCTGACATTATCTTCACGTACACGAACCGCAGGGCTGCAGGGACTCTTCTGTCAACTCGAATTTTCATCTCCACCAATTTCCGGACCTTCTCTGTGTCTCCACTATCCTTCATCTTCTCAATCAGGAAGTCCAAGTGGACATGGGTGGACACTGAATCCACATTCAGGGCAATCTGATCCAGTCTGATAACATGTCGGTAGGCCTCTTCAAGCCACTGAGTCTTCTCTGCCGTCAGCTCTCTCATTTCCTTCTCTAGGTTTTCCAAGAGGCTCGACTTATTATCACTTTGTGACTTGTTCTTTTCATACTTCTCTTTCATCTGTTTTTCAGTCTTCTGAACTTTCTTTGTCTTGTTCACAAACCTCCAGTTTTGTTTGACATGAGCCGATACAGGACACCTATTGGTACAAACAATGCAGTGGCCACGTTCCATGATTTTACAGCGTTTGGGCGTCCGGGCCAGGGTGCATGGGTAGTGACAGGTCTCTTCACAGACAGTACAGCAAACAGCTCCTTCAGAAAAAAACAACCAACGTCTCCCACCCTCAGTAGTTTCTTTCTCTTTGTAGGCCTCATCAATGTCTACAATGAACTTCTCATTCTTCATCATCTCTTTTTCATGTTTCTTCACAACTTCTCGAGTCTGTTTGATTTCTTTCTGTTTCAGTTCAATCAATTTGATTCTGTCTTGCAGGTTGTGGATGCAGGCTGCCAGCTTGATGCGTGACTGCAACACTTCAACTGTTGAAACCAGCTTTTGAGGTCTGGATGTCTCCAGAAAGTGTATGAATTTACCCATTTTTTGATTTGTTAAGTCCCATGCACTTTCTAAAGCTGTCTTTGTGTCCTCTGTTCGGTCTTCATTTTGGCAGTTATCAAACAGGAAGTGAACAGGTTGATTCTTCTCATTTCTGGCACATTTGATTTTTGCATCTTCAAGAGCTTTGAGAGCATTTTTAGGTGTTCTTCCAGGTGAGTGAGTGATGAGAGCGACGATGTTCTCCTCCACATTTCTTCCAAACAGAGAAATCACTGAATCAAAGACGTACTTCAATCGGTCACTCAGTCGGTTCTCTGTCGCCTTCATCACCAGACCCACTGCATTAATTTCATGAACTCCATTTTCTGAACTGAACAAGTCAAATAATCTGTGACTGACAATGACATCAAGTTCAATCCCTCTGGTGTCTCCATATCCAGGAGTATCAATGATGGTCAGAGAGTAGGGCAGAGTTTTTTCTTTAAAGTTAAAGATCTCATACACAGTCACATCTGATGTCTGACTTTGTGTCTGACTTCTCGTCTCTCTCTCAACGATCTCAAACCAGATGTTGTCTTTAAACTTCACTCCCATGGCGTAGTTGACCAGAGTGTTGATCAGAGAAGATTTTCCTGTTCCTGTTTCACCAACAAGTAAGATGGTTTTGTTTTCATTATTATGATTTTTCTCACCAACAGTCACTTTGGTCATAGTTCCAAACGCCTCTTTCTTTGTTGTCAGCTGGTAGACAGTAGGAGATCCTGAACTGATCTGAGTACTTTTGGAGATGATGTCCTTGTATTTGGATGAGACGTTTCTGAACCTGTAGAGGAAATAGAGAATTTGCTCACTACACTTTTAAATCTTATATGTAGGGGTGGTTTTTCAAACACTTCAGGAGCCTTATTTTGGCAGATTAAAGCATATATTAAATAATATTGTGTAAAGTATTAACTGTTTTGCATGTATACAACTTTGGCTTTAATATGTGAGTAATGTTTGCCTTGGGTGAACTGCTGACATTTGGGGTGAGCAGGACACCAAATGATCCAGTACATGTCTGGACTTTATTATTATATTTGTGACTGTCGGTTTGTCTACATCTGTTAGAGACTTTAGTTACAGACCCCCTGTGGGGTTGAAAGTAATAAAAGTAACAGAAGGTGCCACACAGAGGTGAAGGTCTCTTGGTCAATACCTGTTAATTACATTCCTCTAGAGCAAAATACTATATAAGAAGTCAAACTTGTGAGAGACTTGGTGTACCCTGCACCAGATCTGTCAATGTATCCAACGTTTGAGAGATTAAAATTTTTGCATATTAAGTATTGGACCTTGCACCTACTTCAAATGTTTGTCTTAGGGGCCCTAAATATGAGGGAGCTGGTGAGTCAGCTGGCATTTACTTCAAGCCAATTGATGTTATTGATGAAGGCCATAATGGGACTGACAAATTATGTTAAGCTTGATTCCTCAATTACCTTACTGTCAGAAACCTTCAACACAAACTTGATGGGGACCTACGAAATTATTTGGCCCTTTTTGGGGAACCTTAACTTGCTTCACTCCTGGTGGAGCAATGTTTTCTTCTTCAACAATGACCTAGGACAGGATGTGAAACCGAGGCACCAGTAGGGGGTTGAGGTGTTGTCGGCTAGCTGCAGACCATGAGAGGAACCCGACTTGGTTTGGGTTTGGCTCTGGGCATATGTCAATAATGTGCTGTCTCACCCCTTTGCTCACATTGGGGAGGATCACAGACCTTACGGGACCCCAGTGGAGCTGGTTCACCTGTGTAGGCGAAGAGATGCTGCAAGTTTGTCTCAACGCTTCTGCTGGAAAAATGGAACGGAGGTAGCCCCACCTCTGGCTGTTGGGGCGGGACCTACAGAGTCAGGGCTTGATCGACTTGCAGGACCAGCATATGCTGCTCCCGACAACTCCGATGACAAACAAGACTACTACTAAGAGCTGATGGCAATGCTAAGCCCCGTCTCACTGCACTCAACTGAAGATCCTCCCCATGCTCGTACTCCATCTGTCCCTTTCCTGCTGTCTTCAACAGCTTCAACCAAATCTGTCATGCAACAGGGAACCTCCTCATCATTGTTCCCTAATCAGCCTCCTCAACCCAGGTGATGCTTTGTTATGTAATACGGATGGGGAAAAACTCAGTGACCTCTCCGCACCCATAACATGGGTATGGTATCTGCTTTATCAGGATATGTCAGGTGCCTGGCTACCCACCTTACCTGAAGTTTAATCTACAAAAATGGGAGCTCTTGCTCAGGAGTCCGTTAACCTCTATCTTTGGTGTGCCTGAAGAATTCACACGCTTCACCAACAGGGAAAATAATGTTATTGCTTTCACATCTCTGGTTGCACGCAGACGTATTTTACTCCAGTGGAAGGATAAGAATCCCCCCTCTCCTAACTCTTGGCTGAAGGATCTAATGTCATTCCTACACTTAGAAAAAATCAAGTATTAGGGGGTGTGCCGACAAATTTTATAAAACTTGGAATCCCTTTCTCTCCTTAATTGATTCAATTCCCT
>NW_019524569.1:4576-9028 GCF_002814215.2 Seriola lalandi dorsalis | reverse complement strand
GGGGGGGTGTTCTGAAAGGGGGAAAAATGGGTGAAATGTATCCTCACTAAAGGAAATGTGTTGTATCTTGATAACCCAATAAAAAATATATATGGAAAGAAAAAAAATGGGAGCTCTTTGCCACTAGCATGTTTTCTTTACTGTCTTACTACTCCAGTCCATCCGGTGGGACAGAGTGGCCTGTGGAGTAATAGGCTACTCCCACCCCAAGGAATTTTGGTGAGAGGTCCACCTTTTGGCAGGGGTACCAATCTGTGCTTTTACCACTCTCTCTGCTCCCATTCATCCTCCAACCCCCCCTGCCATCCCCAGACTGATCCTTCAACACCGAACCTCTTTCCCTGTTTACCCAAGTCTTCGATGGATAACCCCACTGGTGACTGAAATCTCTCCCCTGATCAAGGTCAATAGTCCAGCTGTAGCTAATGGAGGTTTTTAGGCTTTGAGAACACCACCTGGCACAGACCAAGAGTATTAATGGAGGTGTACTTCTGAAGGTGAGGGAGATTTCAGGATTGTTTGGAGATTTATCTGTTGAGAGATTGTTTTCTACTATCACTCAGTTTCGGGGATTTTTCATCTAGCATATACTTGAATATAGCTGTGAATCTGTAGTGTCTTTTGATTCTTCTTCTTTTACATTTCTAACTTTTAAATTTAGTTTTTGATCATTTTTAATCTCATTTAATAGTTTTTTATTTTGATTAAGTTTAATTTCATGTTATTGTTTTATCTTTAATCAAATTTTAGATTGAATATTTTACATATTCAAAGATTTTGTAATCTGCTTGCTGTGTCGAATAAAGATCATCAGTAGATCATCTTAATCTACTGAAAATAATCTTTTTCATCCTTTTGGTCCTGTCCATCCATCGATCCAAGGCTTCTTCAACTATTTTCCAGTAAGGCCCCTTGTTTTCTAGCTATTCTCTAATATGTTAGATATGCTAATGTGGCTCCTTAGGAGAGGGTATAGTGTGAACTGTCAGCACAAGAGCCGCTGCAGCTGTGGTTAAGCTTAAAATGAGGAATTTAATGTTTTGAAATCAAAAAACAAAATAATTAAGAGTTAGCAGGTCAACAGACTCCCAGTTCGGTGTTGGGGTTAGTCTGTCCAACTAATCAGCCTAAACATGAACTTTCTCACTTATTATGTTTAACATGTATCATGAAGCAACATGAGATGTTTTTCATCAAGACTGTATGAAAATGAAGTTTATACATTATATGATTATATATAATATAATCATGACTTTGTCTAAGGACTTTATTGCTTTAAAGGTTAATTATGTTACTCACAGTGTAGCCATGGTGATGCCGGATGCAGACAGCTGTGAGGATCAAACAGATGTGATGGTGTCTGGAAGATATTAAAAATATATCAGGAAAGCTTCATCACAGCTTCATTCATCTGTAACAAACATAAGTTACACAATCAAAAGATTCAACAAAATTATAACATCTATCATCCAGATGTTAAAGGATCATTTCACGTGTACGTCTTACACACCTGTACAGTGCTCATTATGCTGATTTTAGTCTAATGAGTCTAATTAGTTATGTATCTGAAAATCTAAAAACAGAATGAAGAACCACTGGTGTGCGGTTCACCCACTGCAGTGTAACCTCTCACATGCACACACTGATCCGTTTGCTGAGTTCAATTGTTTAATAAATATTATTTGTCTGCTTTAGGATCTTAAAAAAAGTTAACATGCAGCTTTACTGACTATGATCTTTTTGCCTGCTTTTATTTCTTCTTTTTTTGTCTTAGCCAAAATTCTTTTAATGGACTCCAGACTGTTCAGAACTCTGCCAGAACCAGAACCAAGGGGAGAGGCTTTTAAGTCTCTACATGCCTCTCTCCCTGCTGTATGTAAGATAAAATAGATAAGATGCACCTTTATTTGATGTTGATAAAAGCTCAGATTAAGTAACCAGCAGTTTTCTGTGTCCAGTCTCTGATAGAAACAAACTGAAACCAGCAGCTGTGAGTAAGGAGGGAAAGTTCTAAAGATTAGGATTTGGAAAATGATCAGCAGGAAAAACAAACCTGGTGAAATGATGAAAGAAATGTTCAGTTTCTCTCATGTTTAAGCATCATTAAAGAGTGACTAAAGTCTGTCTGAAAACTTTCCCTTTAAACTTTGTTAAAGTTTTCAGAGATCTTACCTGTGCTGCTGGTTCAGGAAGCTCTGTGATGCTGAGGAGGAGGAAGAGCAGAGAGGAGTCAGTGTTCACAGGTTTTATATCAGAAGGGGCGGGCTCTCTGTGGTCACATGATTTCACTGAAACTATTTAAAGAGAAGTCAAACGAACAGTTCGACTGTTTTCTGACTGACACACAGCCACGCCAACCACAGGTAACAGACTGTAGCCTACTATTGTAGCTTGGTACAACACACCCATAATGCCGGTTGGTCAGTGCTGAAATGAGCGGAACGGATGGTCAAATTCAGACTAAAATGCTCCATCTGGATTTTGTGTGCAGCTTTACACAAGAGCCTTGGGCTGGGCTCCAGGGAAAACCCCTGGATCACCTGGCACCATTGGGGTGACTGTCTGTGGTGTAGTAGACCTAAGGCTGTGAGTCTTTTGTGGAGGCACAGGTGACGTAGTAAAAGGCTGAAGGTGAAGAAATGAAGCCAAGAAGAGAAGACGTTATGTCCTCTCCTGGACTATCTGGTGATCCGGTCCACTGGACTCTGAACCCCTCTGATGCTGCAGCCTCAGTCACTGTGCTTCACCCTGCACATAAAACTGAAAGCATCTTCCTCCAGCTTTATCTGACAGACGACCTCGACTGTATTATCACTGCAGAAATCTGTTTCCTCAGATTGCTTTTGCTTTTGCTTTGCTTTTTGCCTTGATAGAAGTCTCAGATCTCACAGTGGAAGGTTTTCTATGCAGAAGAGAATTTAATCAGTGAATATATATAAAGAACTCAACCATGTTGCTTATCTGTGTTTAACCTGATCCCCAGCTTTTATTTTACTTACCAATGAACATGACGTCTGTTCAGCAGGTCATTCCACATTGTTCAGCTGATAGTCTGCTGTGTCAGAGGTCATTCAACTCAAGTCAAGGGTATTTTATACCCAATACCCTTAGGTATACCATAAGTTTAATGCTGTTATCAATAATAACAGCAGCAATGATAGCAGAACCAATGAATAATAATGCAAATGTTGTTATAATCACCAATTACCAGCACCTCAGGGTAGCAGACGCAGCTCAACAGACTCAGGCCTTCACCATCGAACTGCTGCAAAGAAATCACTCCTGAGGAACACAAAGAATGGACATTAGACCAGTGGAGATCAGGACTTTGGTCTGATGAGTCCAAATGTCAGATTTTTTATTTTAACCGCCGTGTCTTTGTGATACGCAGAAAAAGAGAAAAGGGATGGTATGTCGACATGTGTGGTTCCCACCGTGAAGTATGGAGGAGGGTGTGCAGCATCACTTCCACAGCATTCTGCAGCCACATGCCATCCCACCTGATTTGCACTTAGTGAGAGCATCATTTAATTTTCAACAGGACAAAGACCCAGCACACCTCCTGGCTCTGTCAGGCCTATTTAACCAAGCAGGAGAATGAAAGTGACCTGTTATGTTGACGGATTTATGAGCTTTGCTGAGGTCAATAACCTCTGACACAACAGATCCTCAGCTGAACAATGTGGAATTACCTGCTGAACAGACTTCATGTTTCATTGGTAAGTAAAATAAAAGACAGAGATCAGAGGAAACAAAGATAAGCACATGAACATGGTTGATTTATATAATTTCATGATTAAATTCTCTTCAACATAGAAAACATTCCACTGTGAGATCAGAGACTTCTATCAAGGCAAACATGGATTTCTGCAGTGATAATACAGTCGAGGTCGTCTGTCAGATAAAGCTGGAGGAAGATGCTTTCAGTTTTATGTGCAGGTGAAGCACAGTGACTGAGGCTGCAGCATCAGAGGGGTTCAGGCTCTTATCGGACAGGACATGACGTCTTCTCATCTTGGTTTCTCACTTCTCCATCAGATGCAGTTATTTATTCTAAATCTAAGATACCCAGTTCTTACTCTGTCGTTAGTACCAGTAGGAATCAGTCTGTGTTATTGGTTCCTGATTTATATGACATACTGTTAATCATGGGATGGAACAAATTATTTGTAAATAAAAAAAGCCCAGTGATTTCTTTTTTTAATCTAAGAATCTGTCAGATTCAGCCCTGAGTTGTATCTATAGGTTTCCACTCAGGCATGAGGAGAACATGCAAGCGAAACCTGGGTTCCAACTTAGAACCTTCTTGCTGTGAGGCCACAGTGCTAACCACTGCACCACCATGCCACCTATTAATACTGTTTATTCAAAATATGACGAAGAATATGTGATAAACTCTGTTGGTGGTGGTTTCTGTAGTGACCAGTAGACTGAGCCAACACTGCATGACTG
>NW_019524569.1:1962-3595 GCF_002814215.2 Seriola lalandi dorsalis | reverse complement strand
TAGCTATTGTAGGCTATTTGCTATATTTCAACATTTTTATGACCTCCTCAGTACTACGTGAGTGAGGATGCATGACCATCCAGGCAGAGTGACTCTTCAACGCCTGTTCTTAGTAGGACACAGCCACGGACAGCTACGAAAGGGAGAACTAACAACAAACCTCGTAACAACCGAGTGTGCAACTGGAGAACAGATTGTCTCCACTGCTGCAGGACCTTGGATCTCCGTCTGATGACCTGAATAACCTCTCGTCTTCACATAGCAGGGTATGGACTGAGAGTAAATCAGAAAGTAAAAGGCTACAGGGAAAGCTAAGGCCTGGGCCTCAAACTGATTTTGGGTGACTGTGCTGTAAAAGATTTAAACACAGTACATAAATGCAGTAAAAACACCAAAATATTCTGCTTTCCCAAAGACATGGTCTGACTTCCGTCATCGAACCGCTCTTAAAAAAGAACAATCTACACTTTTCACTAATGAACAACTATAGGCCCATATCAAACCTCCCATTTTTAAATAAAATCATTGAAAAGGCTGTTTTTCAACAGTTGAACAACTTTGTGGCACTAAACAACCGTTTTGATGTCTTTCAGTCAGGATTTCTACCACACCACAGCACTGAGACTGCTCTTGGTAAGGTCTTCAATGACATACACTTAAACACTGACAATGGCAGAATCACAGTATTAGTATTATTGGATCTTAGTGCCGCATTTGACACAGTTGAACACAACATATTACTAGACAGACTGGAAAACTGGGTGGGACTTTCTGGCACAGTACTGAACTGGTTTGAATCCTACTTAAAGGACAGAGAGCTCTTTGTGTCTATAGATAATGACACATCTGAGCAGACAAAAATTACATGCAGAGCTCCCCAAGGCTCCATTCTGGGCATGAGGAGAACATGCAAGTGAAACCTGGGTTCCAACTTAGAACCTTCTTGCTGTGAGGCCACAGTGCTAACCACTGCACCACCATGCCACCCATTAATACTCCTCGTCGTCGTCTCCCGCTCATTCGGATCCAGGTCGCGGGGGCAGCAGCCTCAGCAAAGAGGTCCAGACAGCCCTCTCCCCAGCCACTTCCACCAGCTCCTCCGGGAGAATCCTGAGGTGTTCCAAGGCCAGCCGAGAGATATAATCCCTCCAGCGTGTCCTTGGTCGGCCCTGAGGCCTCCTCCCCGTTGGACATGCCCAAAACACCTTCCCGGGGAGGCGTCCAGGAGGCATCCTCACCAGATGCCCGAACCACCTCAACTGGCTCCTCTCGACACGGAGGAGCAGCGGCTCTACTCCGAGTCCCTCCCGGATGACCGAGCTCCTCACCCCATCTCTAAGGCTGAGCCCAGCCACCCTGCGGTGGAAACTCATTTCGGCTGCTTGGGTTTGCGACTTCGTTCTTTCGGTAATTACCCAAAGCTCATGACCCTAGGTGAGGATTGGAACGTAGACCGACCGGTAAATCGAGAGCTTCACCTTCCAGCTTAGCTCCCTCTTCAGCACAACGGACCGATTCCGCGCCCGCATGACTGCTGACGCCGCCCCAATCTGCCTGTCGATCTCCCGTTCCTTCCTACCCTCACTCGTGAACAGGATCCCGAGATACTTAAACTCCTCCACCTGAGGCAGGG
>NW_019524569.1:0-679 GCF_002814215.2 Seriola lalandi dorsalis | reverse complement strand
GAACAATCTACACTTTTCACTAATGAACAACTATAGGCCCATATCAAACCTCCCATTTTTAAATAAAATCATTGAAAAGGCTGTTTTTCAACAGTTGAACAACTTTGTGGCACTAAACAACCGTTTTGATGTCTTTCAGTCAGGATTTCTACCACACCACAGCACTGAGACTGCTCTTGGTAAGGTCTTCAATGACATACACTTAAACACTGACAATGGCAGAATCACAGTATTAGTATTATTGGATCTTAGTGCCGCATTTGACACAGTTGAACACAACATATTACTAGACAGACTGGAAAACTGGGTGGGACTTTCTGGCACAGTACTGAAGTGGTTTGAATCCTACTTAAAGGATAGAGAGCTCTTCGTGTCTATAGATAATTACACATCTGAGCAGACAAAAATTACATGCAGAGCTCCCCAAGGCTCCATTCTGGGGCATCTTCTGTTCAATGTCTACACTGGCTTCCTGTCTGTCAAAGATTTTAAAATACTGCTGTTGGTTTATAAAGCACTTGATGGTTTAGGGCCAAAATACATTTCTGATCTGCTGCTACATTATGAACCATCTAGACCAGGGGTTCTCAACTGGTCTCACCCCGGGACCCACATTTTCTGCTGGTCATTAAGCCATGACCCACCCTTAAAGAATTCAAACCAAACAAATTAATTTTTC
>NW_019524568.1:6347-7199 GCF_002814215.2 Seriola lalandi dorsalis | reverse complement strand
TGAGTAGGAAGTGACATCACACACAAGAGGAGGGAGGAGAGGTTACAAATCAGAGACACCTGAGCTGGGAGAGAGGGGAAGCTCAAACAAAGAAGAACAAAGGAGGCTGAAGCAGAAACAGTGAGAGACTCAGTGAGAAGTGAGAAGGAAAAGAAACTGAAATCTAGAACTGAAAACTCTGAGTAAAGTGGAGGTGGCAAAAGAAACACAAAAGAAAGGAAGAATGGATCGGTTTAAGGAGAAGAGGATTGAGCTCCGGGGAACAGGCGACAGTCTCAGGCCGGTTTGGATCTCAGCAAAACACCTCTCTCTGTCCAGGTCAAAGGTCGCGCTCTTTCAGATAAGTCCCTTCATCCCTCATTCTCCAGGCTTCTCCAGCTGACCGCCCAACTCACCTGCCCCTCACATGCCCACACACACTTACACTCATCCTCAAAACCCCCACTGACTTCCATTGCATTCATTCTTTCATACACCCTCTCACCCCATCCTCATACACCCACCCCCCACAGAACTCCTATGAACTGAACTGAACTGAACTGAACTGAACTGAACTGAACTGAACTGAACTGAACTGAACTCCTTCAACCTAAACTGAGCTGAACTGCTAGCCTTTGATTATCATTATTATGAGCCCGATTACGGAGTGAATTTAATTTCTGTTAATTGATTTCTAAAGACCAGTATTAATGATTAATTTAATATGATGATGATGATATTTGTTTGTGGTTGCTGACTTATTTAATATACGAATATTGAGACACTTGGGTTATGTTATATTTTGTAGCCCTGATGTAAGCGAGCAGCTGGGTTTTTGTGCTCTCTCCAAAGGGAATTTATATAAATAATTTA
>NW_019524568.1:0-1347 GCF_002814215.2 Seriola lalandi dorsalis | reverse complement strand
GCTGTTATAATGACTGTTCACTTGTTTGTCTCTGGTTGAACTGTTAGTGTTACCACAGATTTTACAGGTTCAGCTGAAACTAGTTTATATAGTCTGTCTCTGTCCTGTTGTTTTGCCGCCCCTTCTTCTTTCTGACAGGTGATTGCACAAGCGACGGACTATAAGAGACTACTGTTGACCATAAAGGCTGAGTACGATGATATCATCCAGGAGCTGAAAAGGAGGGACGATGAAGTCAGGGGAGCTCAGCAAACTGTGGCGGCATCGATGTCATGTTCAAAATCTCTAATAACCTGTAAGAGACGGGCCGATCAGCTGAGGGACAGGTGAGTGCTGGGTTTAGCCCTGGAGAGTGTTCACCACTTTAACTATATCAAATATGAATGTGATCATGTATGTTCATTTCATGTATGAAACAGAGTGAGAGGAGTCAGTGGTGATGAATCACCATGTGAACCTGCAGCTCCTCTCATCCAGCTGTTCTCATCAAACATCTGTGAACATCTGGCCTCTACCTGCAGACAGACTCAGTCAGAGAACAGCTGGTGGAGACCAAACACGGAGCTAACAGAGAGGGGACACGGGAGTGGAGTGGACTGAACTGGACTGGACCTGGACCTGGATCATCATGTTGATCTGTCTGTCTGTGTTTCTGTCCAGAATCTCTGAGCTTCAGAGGGAAACATCAAGACTTCAAGAGGAGCTCCAGAGACAGAAATCCTCTAAAGATCAGAGCACATGGACACCAGGTACAACCACTGACACTGACCCAGGTGTGTTCAGGTTGACTCATGGGAACTGAAATTTACAGTGTCAGGTTTTACACACTTCACAACGCAATTATTCTCACATCAGTGTCCTTATTGTCCAGTGGTGATGGTGGTGTCCTCTTGCTGTGTTCTATAGTCTGTCCATTTCTCCCATTTTTCCTGAAATTGTGTCTCTTGTAATCGTAGTTTATGTGTAATTTTTTCCATTACAAATATTTCTTCCACAGTGCACACCCACTGCTCCACCGTCGGTGAAAACTCTGAATAAGTGTTGAAATACAGAGAGAGAGAGAGAGAGAGAGAGGGAAAGAGAGAGAGAGAGAGAGAGAGAGAGAGAGGGAAAGAGAGAGAGAGAGAGATTTTTTGATTTTTCAAACCACATTTATTTGCTCAATGACAAAATTTCAATATGAACTAAATTAAATTCATTTCAACATGTGACCAAAAACCAGCTCATCGTTCTCCACAGAACACAGCTCTTGTTTGAGGCTCCATGTCTTCTTAAACTCTTCTACATTATTTACTAACTTAAAGAAACTGAAATCAGTTTTCAGTCTCGCCTTTAACATCAACTTAT
>NW_019524567.1:23055-23492 GCF_002814215.2 Seriola lalandi dorsalis | reverse complement strand
GGTTGATAGTAAGGCTACTTATTGTATGTGTAAGCATTACTTCTTCTTTGTGCTAATATATATGTATATGGGCAAGAATGGTTTCATCCAATTTGGAGTATCTCGTCATTTCAAACTGGTTAACTCATCACTTGTAGCGGCTTTATGATTGTTTGACACCTTAATATTTATCGTCAAGATAGGTGAAAAGTTTTGGTGGAAGGAAGAGTGAATAGGGTGAGAGACAATGTTACTTTTTGTCCCAGAGTTAAAAGTTGCGTGTTGCAGCATAATCGTTTATTATTGTTGCATCACACATTATCTGACGTAAAAGTAACTGATTCCCCTGAAGATAAAATCATGTTTATAAAACCTTGCAACAAATGAGATCCTGATTGGAGCTGGTGGATATTATCAACAATGAGCAGGGAGACACAAGAAAGGGAAGACAAGAGATT
>NW_019524567.1:20691-21805 GCF_002814215.2 Seriola lalandi dorsalis | reverse complement strand
AAGTACAATGTGAGCTCACAAAACACTTTTAGCCATTACTCAAGACTTCATGCAGCAATTATGACAAAATTTCACACAAATTGTTCATATTTTCTATGATTCTGGATAAACAGGGATGTAAACTGTAACTGGTCTGAGTGGCGGAGGGATACAACCACGAGGTGGCAATTCCATTTATTTATTTATTTTTAACTTTAGCATGAGGCTAAACAACATGTGAAAAAATTTAAGGTGTCTTAGAACTTTTGAAGAGTACCAAAGTTACTGCTTGGGGGCTTCAGAACAGATTCTTTTCCTGTACCAGAGCCAGATGGTACAGGCCATGGATACTACTCCTGGCTGTGCCACACATATTTATGGTAAAGCTACTTGTTATGTGTTAGCATTAATAATTCTTATTCTTATTTGTGCTAATATAATGATAAAAGCATAGTACTGTATTAGGGCAAAAATGGTATCCTCAAAAATGGAGTAAATAGTCAATACCAACTGAATAACTGATCACATACAGTGGCTTTGTAATTGCTAATCACCAAACATTGACCTGAACAGATAGACAAATTTACTCTTTCTTGTCTTAGAGTTAAAAGTTGCGTGTTGCAGCGTAATCGTTTATTATTGTTGCATCACACATTAACTGACGTAAAGGTAACTGATTCCCCTGAAGATAAAATCGTGTTTATAAAACCTTAAAGCCAAGGAGAGCTTGATTGGAGCTGGTGAATATTATCAACAATGAGCAGGGAAACACAAGAAAGGGAAGACAAGAGATTGAAACCAGACTCAATCACAGTAGGTAGAACCTCTAAACACAGTCAAACTACATAGTAATGTAATGTATGGCACATTCACTTGAATCTACTTTCACCCTGACCATTCAGAGAAGGGGCCAAATCGCAGTTTATGATATTTTATTTTTTAATTTCTAAATATTTATAGAAGCTATCCGTTTGTTTACTTTATTTTCATGAAATAAATACATACTTCTGATCACAGTCAAACTGTGTAGTAATGTAATGTATAGCATATTCACTTGTATCTGCTGTTTTTACAGGTTGATGGAAAACTACACCTACAACAGCTTCACACTCCAGCTGGAGGGGTTAAATGTCTC
>NW_019524567.1:18593-19639 GCF_002814215.2 Seriola lalandi dorsalis | reverse complement strand
AGGCACCTGAGCTAAATATCAAATGTTATAGTAAAGACTCTGAATACCTATGCTATGCGCTATCTCAGTTTTTTTCCATTGCAATAAGATTTTTAATTATGGGATATTGAGTTAGATTGATGAGGGATTTTTTTTTTCTTCTTTAGTATAAGGCTACAACATAATTGGACATCAGGGTTTGGTTTCTGTTCTGACATGCAGCATGCATTCTGGGACCTCATACACACAGGCATGTGTCTTTCTAAACTATGGCCAATCAATTCAATTTGCCACAAGTTATAGACATATCAAGGATAATAAGCAAAGAGGACATACCAGACCATAATTTGGTCTCAACAATATTCTAAGAGATTAAATTTTTGATTTTTAATAAATTTGCAAAAATTTCTGAAAACGTTTAAACTTAAAACTACATCTACAAAAGTGAAGGGGTCTGAATCCTTTCTGGAGTCAGTATCTTCTGATTAAATTGTTGGGATAAAGGGTCAAGCCCTTGGAGAAATTTAAGTATGTAACAAGGAACTCCACAGTAAATTGAGTAGTTGAGTCAGACTCAGCCACATGTTTGAGCCTCAGTCAGACCCAAACTTGGGAGTTTTTTGAAGAGTGAGAAGTCTGTTGTGCACCAAAATTGGGGACGAGAGGACATAAGGATGGTCAGCGTAGTTATTCGTTTATGGTGTTTGTTAGCTTGTAACTGGCAGTGACTGACACATGTTAGAGGCTGTGCTAATGCAAACTATTGCTCTCTTGCTGTACTAACATGGTTATGGTAACCAGTGAAAGAGCAAAGAGTATCAAGACGGTTAACATTTGAGGAAACATTGAGAGACTCAGCCACACATTTGAACCTCAGTCAGACCCAGACTCAGATGAGGAGTCTATTATGAACAAATCACCATAATATCATGATGACATAATGTTGCGTTACAAACAATGACAATGAATGAGTCCCCCAAGAATAAATCTGTGGCTATATAAAACTGCAACCAAGGAAGAAATCTTCTTTGCTGGATATCAACTGCCAACAAAGACGTAAGAAAGAA